>NW_023276806.1:46441232-46676232 GCF_003668045.3 Cricetulus griseus | reverse complement strand
AGCTCTATATCCAGTCTTGATAAAGACACACAGCAACTTTAATATAACTGTTTCACAGGATAGGATAGTCAGTGAGTTATGGCAGCATTTCCAACCTGACCCTCTATCTCCATTTTAGTCAGTGTCACTCAGCCAATTCTTTGCAATCAAGTTAGTCTCCATTCACTAAAGTTGAAACACAGACCAAACTAAGTCAAACCAACTAATCTAAACCAATAAAGATAGCAAAATTTGTGATAAGGAAAGATGCATGTAGGTATTTTCTCAAAACTGCAAGTTTCTTTCTTTGTTTTAATATCTATAGTCTGTCTTTTGGGAATGGTCGAAATAATCTTGTAAACCACATAATACTCTGAATTCATTAGTTCTATTTTTTTCTATCTTGCAAGAAAGAGGACAAATTTGATTTGTATGAGATTTTAGGAGATGTCAAGCCCATTTGACCCAGGACTTTTGCTGAAATGTGCTATTTTATATTATGATATGATGTTCTCATTTTCATCAAAATATAAATTTAATATAAGGAATATATTTTAAAACTTAGAATTAAGGAGGCAATATTATGGGTGGCATATGCATTCACTGAAAATCTCCAAGATGGCATAGGAAAGCAATGACTAAGTGGAAAAAGTCTGACAACTGTACCCTAACATCCTTGGCTTTGAATCCTAGCTGAATGCTTAACATAAACAATTATAAAATCTTAGTAGTTATTCTGTAGTTTTCTCCAACATTTGTTTTTTTCTCTTTAGTTTCCTTAACCAAGTTCTTATAAACAGAAAGTGCACACCTGCCTCTATTGTAGTTTTTAGTACTTAGCCTCCAGCAGGGAATCCAATTAAGTCAGAGATATACTGTGCAGAGAATTCCTCTTTCCAAACCTCTGTGTTTTTTATGAGAACCAGGTCTAGTGGCACATTGCTTACTGTGCACAAAGCAGTACTAACATTACCTTCCCTGTCATGGATGGTTGAGTGAGCCCAAGAAAACTTTCTCTAGAATTCCTCTTTAGATAGATCCAATTTAGAGACTGTCAAGGAGAAATGATAACCAAAGATTTAGAAGTCAAAGATTCTTCTTCATATGCACATATGTATTATTTATGTTTACATAAGTATACATGTATATCCAAAAATTATAATCAAAGAAAAGAAAGGCCATCTGTTTTTAGAGGGAGTTGTGGGACTACTGGAAAAGGTGAGAGAAGAACATGGATGAAGAAAAGAGTATGGTTTAATTACTTAGCTAAATATTAAAAATTTTAAAAATTAAGAATTATGAACACTTAAAAATTTTCCCTCATATCCTGTTCTCTTACAACTTCTCTATAGTTAATGCTTATTGTTTAAGTCCTATGATATAGTCCATTTTTCAGAAAACATGATCTTTCTCATCTGTCGATATTGAAGATTATCTTTCTCCATTCCCTACCTTCCTGTTACTTCAATTTTTTTCTCTTTCTTCTTCCCTTACTTCTTTTCATCTTGTTTTTGTCTCTGCATTACCTCTTGCTTATTTCTTTCTTTCTTCTCTCTCCCACCAGTGTGCCCTCCTCTTATCATCCCTCTTTCCTTCCTCCCTCCCTCCCTATTTCCTTCTTCTAATACTTACTGAACACACTAAGCACTGATCTTGTTTACTTAGTAACCATCCATATACAATTATCTAATCCAAAGTTATCAATATAAAGCAATAGTTATTTATTGTACTCATGCTTTCTGTCAAATTTTGGGGCAAGACACTAAAAGATTAACCTGTCCCTCTCATAATTATTGAAGCCACTTCTGGGATGACTCAGATGTTTAAGCTGTGTGGACATTTTCTTGATCATATATCCCATCTCTGAAACACTGCTATATGTTTAAATTTTCTTGCCAGATGACAGTCTGGCAAGACATAAGCAAAATGACTTGACTTGACTTCATGATAATGAAAAATTAGAGAATATTAGAACCATGTTTAAAATTACCAAATGTAATCAAGATCTATGTTTGAAAAAGATAAATGGGCTCTAAGCAAATGGTTCAATGAATAAAGTGTTCATTGGGCAAGTATGGGTACCTGAATATCATAAATACCTTCTAGCCATGTAAAAGTCAAGCATAAGAGTTCATTGTAACTTAGGGCTGTTTGGCAGAAACAGGAAGCTCTTATGGGCCTCTGGTCTCTATTCAAAACAGCAAATTCCAGGTTTAGTGAGAGTCCTTGACTCAATGCTCTCTATAAAGCTCTTGTTACCATGAACTGATGACAGTTTCTTTAACTCTTGCAGCAAGTTAGTTATTATCAAGCTGGTCATGTCCAAACTTGTACTGTGTGGATGGCTGCAGCACTGAAAATCCTATGACTGAATACTGTGAATCCAAGATTGTATAGCTAACAGTCACTGTAGCTACAAGGCCAATGTAGTTAATTCTTGATGAAGTGTTCATGATTCTCTTGCAGCGACTTGTCAGCAGAGATGTGCTTTTACTATACCATTGGGGAAAATGTCTTCCTTTCTGCCTGTGTGTATGAATGTGCATTATGTGCATGCCTGGTGCCTGTGGAGACCAGAAGAGTGTATCAGTTTCCCTAGAATAGATTTAAAGTACATTGTGAACTGCCATGTGGGTGCCATGAACCAAATCTGGATGCTCTACAAAAGAATTACAGTACCTCACAAAATGCCATAAACCTAAGATTTTCACAAAAAATTAATTGAGTTGGGTTTGTATCACTAAAAATAACAAATATTTCAATCTTTCATGAGAAGAGCTCCACTCTCAGTTTTATAGACTGTTAAACAGTACTGTACACATATTAAATTCTTGTGATAATTAGCATTTCTCAGATGTTTCACAGTTACTGAAATTTCAGTTCAGCAACATATACTGAACCCTTTTATGATGATAACCGTGAGAGTGACAGACATGTGTCCTGCTATCCTCAAACAGATGATAGAGAAATGAGGTGCAAATAATAGAACCTGAAATTATTTTCTCTAAGTTAGTAAAGCTTAGTAGGAAGAAAGGTGATGTGGCCAATTGGCCTGCATATAGAAGGAAAATGTGCTCATAGCATCAATTCTTGAGCTGAGAGAAGACATAAGAGTCAGCTATATGAAGTGAAAAATGAAAAAGTATTCTAGACAGAGCTGAACAATTTTAGCATTAATAAAATGAAGTTGAGGACTCATGAAGCTATTGAGTTCTATAAGGAACTTGGAAAAGTGTATGCAGTAACAAGAACTAAGATTAAAGAACCCAACATGAATTTAAAACCAAGCAAATAAAATTAACTTTCATGTTGAGATATGTGGAGAATCACGGATGGACTATAAGAAGTGAACTGGTCTAATGCAATTATGCTTAGACACAGAATAGATTGTGAAAGTAGCAATTTGTAGAGATGTTAAAAGGCTGAGAAATGGCCTAAATTTTATAAGCAACAGTGAAGACATAGAAAATCAAATTAGTTAAAAACATAGTCCCAGGAACTAGAAAACTTTCAGATTGAATGTGGTGCAAGGAAGTAAAGAATCAGGCATAGTTAATGTCAGAGGTGACCCACTAAATATGTGGCAGTATCATTCATGCAGGATAAGCACTTGAAGAATAAAAGTCCCAATAAAAAGGATGGGGATTGTGGTACATTATGGTTAATAAAATACTCAAATCACAAATGTGTATGAGTTTTCATGCCTAATAGACTTTGCAGATAGAATTAAAAAAAATACCATTCAATAAGAAATAATATCTTGGAGAATCTGTATACAATCATAAAAGAGGGTCGAGGAAGGGAATATTGTGAGGATATTGAAGAGAAAAAAAGGAAATATAACATAAATAGAAGACAAACAGATGCTCAAGTGAATTGAGAAAAAATCTAAAGAGTGGATGAATCAAGCAAACAAATGATTTCATATGTCTCCTAGTAAGAAAACAGTTCTTGGTTGTAGGATTTCTAACCTCCAGAATCATACCACAATAAATAAATTTCTAATATTCTTAGCTTTAAAATTTGTAATTTTTATCATAGCATTAGAAACATAGCACAGGTATGACGTGTTTTAAGGTCTATGGGGCACAGGTCAATGGTCTGGTAGGCTGTTGTACTCATAGGTGTCAAGCTCATGAGAGTGGGCATGTGATGTAGAATGGAGTATCGTTAATATAAAGGGGCATCAGCTGTCATGAGGCTGGACAAGAACATGAAATGAAGTTTTCCCTGTGCAGAGCTCAGTGGAACCCCACCATCCAGAAGTTGACATTAACAAGCTGAACTGCCAAGCAGCCCTCAGAAGAAAAGGAGGAAGAAAAAGAGAATGAGAGGCAGGAAAGCATAGGTAGAATGGATCTTATAATAGCTTTGGTTCGTAATATCAAATGTAACTAGGAGAAATTATTGTGGATGAAATAAATATGCAGACATGCCAATGGAATTGGAGAAGGGGTAGATTTTAAGGGGATAAGAATTAAAAAAAACACATGTAATGATAAGTTGCTTTGTATGGTGGATAGTATTCTAAGATGAATAGAACTGGAGAGGCAAAGAGCACTCCTGAGACTGCCTTTTACTGGGACGGGAGTAAAAGAATAATCATAAAATAATAAAAAAATGTAGAATGATACCTTAAAACTTAAGAACAGTAATTCCTCATTCTCACACTTCAAAACACTTATGATGGCTTTTGTTTGAGTAAAGTTGTTTAGATATGCAAAGAAAAATATGTTTCATTTACAAATGCATTGACTACTTGTCTGGTAGCTACAACAAAATATCTGTTTCACAGTTTGAGGGTAAATTTCTACATGGTGGAGAAGTCACAGAGTCAGGAGACTGAAGTAGCTTGATGGCATTGCACCTGCAGTCAGGAACCATGATATGAATTCTGGTACTTAGCTACCTCTCTTTTTCTATTCAGTCCAGGACCAATGACCATGGGGTGCTACTGCCCAGAGTTAAAGTGGGTCTTCTCACCTAAGTTATCTGTTTCAGAAACTATGTCATAGATAAACTCAGTGTATTGTTTCCACAATGATTCTAAATTCCTTAAACTTGATAATAGAGACTAACCATCACCACAGGGAAAAAAATTGGAGGAATAATGCAGATAAATCTCTCAAAAAGGAACACTTTAAAATAACATGGTTCCATTATACATGAGGTAGATCATGCTATGAAAAGCCATAATACATCACACAAACTTACACCTGCACACATATTAAAGCACACACACACACACACACACACACACACACACACACACACACACACACACACAGAGAGAGAGAGAGAGAGAGAGAGAGAGAGAGAGAGAGAGAGAGAGACTATAGATCAGAAACCAAACACATATGAAGTTTAGCTAACCTGAATAGAAAAACAGAACTTAAACAATAATATAATTCTGAGTAAATTGTGATTAAGTTTTTTAATTTTTTATTTAAATTAGAAACAAGATTGTTTTACATGTCAATCCCCATTTCCTCTCCATCCCCTCCTCCCCCTCCCACTAACACCCTGCCTTTCCAATACCATTTCTGCTTTCCAGGAAGAGTGAGGCCTTCCATGGTGGGATCTTCAGAGTCTGTAATATCCTTTGGGGTAGGGTTGAGGCCCTCCCACTTGTGTCTAGGTGAAATGGGCTCCCAAAGTCCATTCCTACACTAGGCATAAGTACTGGTCTACTACAAGAGGCCCCATAGATTTACGAGGCCTCCTCACTGACACCCACATTCATGAGTTCTGGATCAGTCCCATGCTGGTTTCCCAGCTATCATTCTGGGGACCAAGAGGTTTCCCTTGTTCAGGACAGCTGTTTCTGTGGGTTTCACCAGCCTGGTCAGGACCCCTTTGCTCATCACTCCTCCTTCATTGCAACTGGATTCCAGTTAAGTTCAGTTTTTAGCTATGGGTGTCTGGTTCTACTTCCATCAGTTGCTGGATGAAAGCTCTAGGATGGTGCATAAGTTAGTCATCATACTCATTATCAAGGGAGGCCATTTAAGTAGCCTCTCCACTGTTGCTTAGATGGGCAGTTGGTGTCATCCTTGTAGGTCTTTGGACATTTCCCTAGTGCCTGATTTCTCTTTAAATCTATACTGGCTCCCTCTTTGATGGTATCTCTTATTTTTCTCTCCTTTATTCTTCCCCCTTCCAGCTCCCTCATGTCCTCCTCACCTCCTCTTCTCCCCTTCTCATTCTCCTAGCTCCTTTTCCTCTCCCCCATGCTCCCAATTTGCACAGGAGATCTTATCCCTTTTCCTTTCTCCGGGGGACCATGTATGTCTCTTTCAGAGTCCTTCTTGTTACCTACATTCTCTGCTGGTGTGGATTATAAGCTGGTAATCTTTGCTCTATGTTTAAAATCCATATATGAGTGAGTGCATACCATGCTTGTCTTTTTTTGCCTTGGTTACCTCGCTCAGAATTGTTTCTTTTAGTTCCATCCATTTGCCTGTGAGTTTCAATATTCCATTTTTTTTTTTGGCTGAGTAGTACTCCATTGTGTAAATGTACCACATTTTCTGTATCCTGTCTTCAGTTGAGGGGCATCTAGGTTGCTTCAGGGTCTGATAATTACAAGCAATGCTGCTGCTATGAACATAGTTGAACAGATGTCCTTGTATAAATGTGCTTCTTTTGGGTATATGCCTAAGAGTGGAATTGCTGGATCTTGTGGTAGACTCATTCCCATTTTTTTGAGGAGTAGCCATACTGATTTCCAAAGTGGCTGTACAAGTTGGCACTCCCATCAGCTGTGGAGGAGTGTTCCCCTTTCTCTGCATCCTCTCCAGCATAAGTTACATTTTTTGATTTTAGCCATTCTAACTAGAGTAAGATGATATCTCAGATTTGTTTTGATTTGCATTTCCCTGATGGCTAAGGATGTTGAGCACATTCTTATTTGTCTTTCAGCCATTTTAGATTCCTAAGTTCAGTATTCTCTATTTAGTTCTGTACAGGAGACAACTTCCTCAACATTACACCTGTAGCACAGACACTTATATCAACAATTAATAAATGGGACCTCCTGAAACTGAGAAGCTTCTGTAAGGCAAATGACACTGTCAACAAGACAAACTGCAGCCCACAGATTGGGAAAAGATATTTACCAATTCCATATCTGGCAGAAGGCTCATCTCCAAAATTCACAAAGAACTCAAGAAGCTAGTTTCCAAAACACCAAATAATCCAATTAAAAAGTGGGGTACAGAACTAAATAGTATTTAGTTTTATACTGACAAAAAATCCTATACTATCCTAGGAAATCAAGAACAGTTCTTCATCAAATATACATCAACTCTCCTTTATGTGCCAGGAATTTTGCCAAATTAAAAAGGTGAAACATTAAAAATAGAGGTTATGAGTGACTCCATGTTTAACACTTATGACTGGGGATAATCTTCACAACATACTTGTTGTATTAAGAAAATATTTTAAAATTGATTTATATGAGGCTACGAGAACCACATTTATACAGACGCATACATACAAACATTATAGATTACATCAAAGATATGTAGATTCCTAAAATACAGACAATTCTGCTGACATATAAGAAACCGAGAAAGCATGTTCTTCTACCCATTCAGAAGATATATATATATATATATATATATATATATATATATATATATATATATATATGCATGTGTGTGTGTATGTGTGTGTGTGTATGTCCTCTATATATACAATATAATACTTGGGTAACTAATTTTTCTAATACAAACTTAACCTTTTCTAAATATTGTATTTAATCAATTCACATATTATGTAAAGGTGAAACTAACCTGTAAAATATATTGTCAAGCACCAGAGAGTAAATTGGTTTGTTCTGTAATTCCAGTAAAGTGCACTTGGGAGAAATGAAAGGAAAGCATTTAGGAAGGTGGATGATAATGGGAGGATGCTGGCAGTGTGATCGGGAAAGCACTGAAGTGAAGCTAAAGTGAAGATTCAGCCACTTTCCAGCATGAAAAAATATAGGCATCAAAAGTTGAGTTTTAAGCCCCTGGCAAAGGATTCACTGCATCTGAAAAATACGGTTGCAACATGTAAATAGTGAACTTGATAATAACAATCAATTGAAGAGAATTAAAATCATCACTTAGGTGGCAAACTAACACTGTGAGAAAATATAATTCATGGAATTTAGCTGTTTTTAGGAACTGGGTTAAAGTTCATGTTATGAATTAAAAACAAATGCCAAGTGAAAAACTCATTTATAGTAAAAGAAATGGGTATAAGCATATATACACACATATCCATATACCAGCATAATCCTACAGAAGTTGATAATGTCTTTATCTTTTGAAGACACTGTAAATATAATAAGACCCTTATGACTAACATTATAAAATTAGAATATTTAAAAGAAAAATTTTAATATCTTACACAACCTTACAAAAATATTCTTGTGACTGACCTCATAGTGGTAGTACTGTGAAACATTTTGTTCAGCAAATAATGCCAACTGTACTCATTCTGTGAATTTTTAAAGTAACTTAGGTGAAAGCTATCTCTAAACTTAAAGTTTTTAGGAAGAAAAAATTCCGTCACATTAATCTTGACGCTCATGACAATGGCCTTTTGCACAGGAAGAGGAAATGGGCAAGTGTCAGGAGTGCTATAATCAGATATGGTTTTTGAAAAAATAACAAGAAAAAAAGCCCTTATCCCTGAGAAATAATGACCACAAGCCCTGACTGGGCTCAAGCCTGCAAGGATGTCTTCAGATAATGAGCTGTAATCCAGGAGTATCTGCTCAGTTGTGTCGACGAGGCAAGTGACAAGATTGCCTTTAGCCTACTTGAATGTAAGTTCTGTGCTTTAAACTAGGTCAGATATATTATTTCAATTTAAAATAAGAAGCCCTCAAGCTGGCACTTTGCTGGAACAGGGCTTTTGGAAATACTTGGCATGTAGAGATGTTCCTCATGGCTTGTGTGATGCTTTGGTTATGGCCAACCCTGACCTCCATTGCCCAGCACTATCTAGTGGTTCATAAATGAACATCTTCCCCAGGTCCTCCATATGAGCAACTGAGTACTGCTCATTGTCTTGCCTCAATAATAAGGGTCATCACAAGTCACATCCTGGGAAACAGTAAAATATTTTTTCCATTCATTTATTTAGGTCATAAATAAAGTCATGTACAATTATGATACACAATACAGTATGCTCACATTGGCATGGCTAAATTAAACCAATTAACATATTATATCACACATATTCATCACTTTGTTTTGAGAACACTTAAAGTATACTATCTCACAACTTTTAAAATATAGCATATTGTTATCAACCATTTTTTTCATGCTCTCAGTAGACCTCAAGACTTTGCAGAGTCCATGACTCTTGTCCAACTGCAGTTTTATATCCTTAAACCAATCGTATCCCCATTGTTAAAAGACCCACATTGAAGCCTAATAGCCACAATTCTGCTCTCTGCTCCCATAAGTTCATCATTTCTAGGTTACACATAAAATTGCAATTGTGTGACATTAGTCTTCCATTGTGTCACTTATTTTTTTTTGGCAAGCATATAACTTTACTACTTACTAAAGATGAAATCAAATTTGCATGCCCAGGTGAGCACTCACTGAAACACCTTGGATTCATCACATATTTGAGTTTCAATTAGCTTATATATATATATATATATATTTATATATAAATATAAATAATATATATGTATATATATAATACATATATATTATTTGTATTTATATTTATAATATAAATATATATTTATATTAAGACCAATAATGGCAATGTTATGCATCAATAGCAGCAACAGCTTTTCCAGGTTCTGCAGTCATTTGAACAAAATTGTAGAGACATCCAGCACACTCCATTTAAAAAAAACAAAAACAAAAACAAAAACAAACAAACAAACAACAACAACAACAAAAAGTAAAAAAACAAAATCCCAGAAAACAGCACAGTTCTGTTACTCTTGTGGTACTTGGCACCACTTATTTATTTATTTTTTAAATTAGCTTCTTAGTCATCATCTGGGAGGAATCCATTCTGAGCAACATCATTAAAAACAGCTCTGTTAAAGCATGGTTACTACTATGTATCATAAAGCAGGTCCACATATGAGTGAGTACATATCATGTTTGCCTTTTTGTGATTGGGTTACCTCACTCAGAATGGTTTCTTCAAGTTCCAACCTTTTTCCTGCAAATTTCAAGATTCCATTGTTTTTTTTTTCTGTTTTTTTTCCATTGTGTAAATGTACCACAATTTCTCTATCCATTCTTCGGTTGAGGGGCATCTAGGCTGCTTCCAGTTTCTGGCTATTACAAATAATGCTGCTATGAACATGGTTGAACATATGTCCTTGTTATATGAGTGTGCTTCTTTTGGGTATATGCCTAGGAGTGGAATTGCTGGATCTTGTGGTAGACTCATTCCCATTTTCTTGAGGAGTTGCCATACTGATTTCCACAGTGTCTGTACAAGTTGGCACTCCCACCAGCAGTGGAGGAGTGTTCCTCTTTCACATCCTTTACAGCATAAACTGTCATTGGTATTTTTGATTTTAGCCATTCTGACAGGAGTAAGATGTTATCTCAGAGTTGTTTTGATTTGCATTTACCTGATGACTATGGAGGTTGAACACTTTCTCATGTGTCTTTCAGCCACTTTATATTCTTCTATTGAGAATTGTCTATTTAGTTCTGTACCCCATTTTTTAATTGGATTGTTTGGTGTTTTCAAGGATAGCTTCTTGAGTTCTTTGTATATTTCGGAGATCAGCCCTCTGTCAGATGTGGGGTTGGTGAATGTCTTTTCCCAGTCTGTGGGCTGTCGTTTTGTCTTGCTGACTATGTCCTTTGCCTTACAGAAGCTTCTCAGTTTCAGGGGGTCCCATTTATTAATTGTTGATCTCAGTGTCTGTGCTACTGGTGTAATGTTCAGGAAGCCGTCTCCTGTACCGATTAATTCAAAGGTATTTCTCACTTTATCTTCTAGTAGGTTCAGTGTGGCTGGGTTTATGTTGAGGTCTTTGATCCATTTTGACTTAAGTTTTGTGCAGGGTGAACGGCTTGGGTATATCTGTAGTCTTCAACATGTTTGCATCAAGTTATGCCATCACCATTTGTTGAAGATGTTCTCTTTGTTCCAGCATATATATTTGGATTGTTTGTCAAAAATCAGGTGTTCATAGGTGTGTGGGTTAATATCAGGGTTTTCAATTCTATTCCATTGGTCTACCTGACTATTTTTGAGCCAATACCAAGCTTTTTTCAGGACTATAGCTCTGTAATAGAGCTTAAAGTTAGGAATGGTGATGCCTTCAGAAGTTCCTTTATTGTACAGGGTTGTTTTGGCTATCGTGGGTCTTTTGTTTCTCCATATAATGTTGAGAATTGGTTTTTCAAGGTCAGTGAAGAATTGTGTTGGGATTTTGATGGGGATTGCATTGAATCTGTAGATTACTTTTGGTAAGATTGCCATTTTTACTATGTTGATCCTGCCTATCCATGAGCATGGGAGATCTTTCCATTTTCTGGTATCTTCTTTAATTTCTTTCTTTAGAGACTCAAAATTCTTATTGTACCGGTCTTTCACTATTTTGGTTAGTGTTACTCCAAGGTATTTTATGTTGTTTGTGGCAATTGTAAAGGGTGATACTTCTCTAATTTCTTTCTCCACTAATGTGTCCTCTCTATATAGTAGGGCTACAGATTTTTTTTGAGTTAATCTTGTATCCTGCCACTTTGCTGAAGGTGTTTATCAGCTGCAGGAATCCCCTTGTTGAGTTTTTCAGGTCACTAATGTAGCCTATCATATCATCTGCAAATAGTGAGAGTTTAACTTCTTCCTTTCCGATTTGTATTCCCTTAATCTCTTTTTGTTGTCTTATTGCTCTAGCTAGAACTTAAAGGACAATATTGAAGAGGTATGCAGATAGTGGACAGCCTTGCCTTGTTCCTGAATTTAGAGGAATTGCATTGTGTTTCTCACCATTTAATTTGATGTTGGCTGTTGGCTTGCTGTATATTGCTTTTATTATGTTGAGGTATGTTCCTGTTATCTCTGATTTCTCCAGGACCTTTATCATGAAGGGGTGTTGGATTTTGTCAAAGCCTTTTTTTGGCATCTAGTGAGATGATCATGTGATTTTTTCCCTCAGTCTGTTTATGTGGTGGATTAGATTGATGGATTTTCATATGTTGAACCATCCTGGCATCCCTGGGATGAAGCCTACTTGATCTAGATGAATTATTTCTCTGATGTGTTCTTGGATTCGATTTGCCAATATTTTATTCAGAATTTTTGCATCAATGTTCATGAGGGATATTGGTCTGTAGTTCTCTTTCTTAGTTGTGTCTTTGTGTGGCTTGGGTATCAAGGTTATTGTGGCCTCATAAAAAGAGTTCGGTAATGACCCTTCTGCTTCTATTGTGTGGAATACTTTGAGGAGAATCGGTATTAGCTGTACATTGAATTTCTGGTAGAATTCTGCACTGAAGCCATCTGGCCCTGGGCTTTTTTTTTTTTTGGTTGGGAGACTTCTAATGACTGCTTCAATTTCATTAGAGGTTGTAGGTCTATTTAATTTGCTTATCTGTTCTTGATTTAATTTTGGTAATTGAAATCTGTCCAGAAAATTGTCCATTTCCTTTAGATTTTCAAATTTTGAGGAATATAGGTTTTCAAAGTATGAACTGATGATTCTATGGATTTCCTCTGTGTCTATTGTTATGTCCCCTTTTCATTCCTGATTTTATTAATTTGCATGTTCACTCTTTGTTGTTTGGTAAGTTTGGATAAAGGTTTGTCTATCTTGTTGATTTTTCTCGAAGAACCAACTTTTTGTTATAATTGATTCTTTGTATTGTTCTCCTAGTTTCCATTTTATTGATTTCAGCCCTCAATTTGATTACTTCCTGGTGTCTGCTCCTCTGGGGTGTATTGGCTTCTTTGTTTTCTAAAGCTTTCAGTTGTGCTGTTAATTCTCTAGTGTGATTATTCTCCTGTATCTTCATGTGGGCATTTAGTGATATGAACTTTCCTCTTAGCACTGCGTTCAAAGTATCACATAGTTTTGGGCATGTTGTTCCCTCATTCTCATTGAATTCTAGGAAATCTTTAATTTTTTTTTTATTTCTTCCTGGACTCATGAATTGTGCAATTGGCTGTTACTTAATTTCCATGAGTTTGTAGGTTTTCTGTAGTTTGTGTTGTTGTTGAATTCTAACTTAAATGCATGGTGGTCTGATAAGACACAGGGGGTTATTTCAAGTTTTTTCTACCTGTTGAGGTTTGCTATGTTGCCAAGTATTTGGTCGATTTTAGAGAAGGTTCCAGGTGGTGCTGAGAAGAAGGTAAATTGTTTTGTATTTGGGTGGAATGTTCTATAGATATCTGTTAAGTCCAATTGTGCCATAACTTCTATTAGATCTTTTGTTTCTTTGTTAAGTTTCTGTCTGGTGTTTCTGTCCAGTGGTGAGAGTGGGGTGTTGAAATCTCCCACTCTAAGTGTGTGCGGTTTTATGTGTGATTTGAGTGTTAGTAATGTTTCTTTTACAAATGTGGATGCCTTTGTATTTGGGGCACAAATGTTCAGAATTGAGACTTTATCCTGATGGATTTCTCCTGTGATCAGTAGGAAGTGACCTTCTTCATCTCTTTTGACTGATTTTAGTTTAAAGTCCAATTTATTGGATATTAGGATTGCTACTCCTGATTGTTTCTTGGGTCCATTTGATTGGGAGATCTTTCCCCAACATTTAATTCTTAGGTACCATCTGTCTTTGAGTTTGAGGTGAGTTTCTTGTATGCAGCAGAAGGAAGTATTCTGTTTTCTTATCCATTCTGGTAATCTGTGTCTTTTTATAGGGGAGTTGAGACCATTAATGTTGATGGATATTAATGACCATTGATTATTATTCATTCTTGTTTGTTTTTGATTTGGTGATGGTGGTGAGATTATGTGTGGGATTCTGTCCCATTTTCCTTTTGGCTGTTGGTAAGTTGGGATTATCTATTGCCTATGTTTTTCTGGTTGTAGTTAACTTCCCTGGGTTGGAGTTTTCCTTCCAATACTTTCTGTGGTGCTGGATTGGTGGATATGTATTGTTTGAATCTGCTTTTGTCATGGAATATCTTCTTTTCTCCATCTATAATGATTGAAAGCTTTGCTGGGTATAGTAGTCTGGGTTGGCATCCATGGTCTCTTAGTGTAGTTAGAATATCTATCCAGGATCTTCTGGCTTTCAGAGTTTTCAAGGAAAAGTCAGGTGTAATTCTGATAGCTTTGCCTTTATATGTTACTTGACCTTTTTCCTTTGCTGCTCTTAATATTTTCTCTTTGTTGTGTATGTTTGGTGTTTTGATTATTATGTGGAGTGGTGACCTTTTTTTTTGGTTCAGTCTATTTGGTGTTCTGTAGGCTTCTTATATTTTCATTGGTATGTCTTTCTTTGGGTTGGGAAAGTTTTCTTCTATGATTTTGTTGAATATGTTTTCTGTGCCTTTGAGTTGAATTTCTTTACCTTCTTTATAACTATTTTTCTTAGGTTTGGTCTTTGCACAGTATCCCATAGTTCCTGGATATTTTTTGATAGGGATTTGTTGGACTTAAGACTTTCTTTGGTTGATGAGTCTATTTCTGCTAGAGTGTCTTCAGCCTCTGAGATTGTCTCTTCCATCTCTTGTATTCTGTTGGTTATGCTTACATCTGTAGTTCCTCATCGTTTACCCAGATTTTCTATTTCCAGCATTCCCTCAGATTGTGCTTTCTTCATTGTCTCTATTTCAGTTTTTAGTTCTTGAACTGTTTCCTTGAGAGATTGATATTGACTTGAAAATTGATATCTTGTATTTTTTGGCTAGTTTTTTCTTCCATTTCTTTAAGGGATTTTCTCATGTCCTCGTTTAGATCCTCTATCATTTTCCTGAAGATGTTTTTAAGGTCTTTCTCTTCTGGTTAATCTGCATTGTGATGTTCAGGTCTTACTGGTGTATGATTCCTAATCTCTGGTGGTGTCATATTGGGTTTTCTGTTGTTGGATGTGTTTTTACCTTGTCCTCTTCTCATCCTTTCTTCTGGTGGGTGTAGCAAGTGTTTCTTGTTCTCTTGGTGGGTGTGGGACCAAGGTTCTCTTCTTGTAGATGCAAACAGATCCAATATTCGGATGTTGGTCCTCTTCTCATGAATGGAGATGTCTCTGTTCCCTGGGTGTTGGCAGTGTTCGGGCATGCAGGGTCCTAGACCGGCAGTTGGAGGCCGTGCTGCCTCTGGTGTTTGGAGATCAGAACCCACCGCCGAACTGGTCCGGCATGCAGGTCACTTGTGTCAGGTGACTCTGAACAATAATATATTTTTAATACAAGAAAATAATTGTTTTTGTGTGTATCAGACTCTTAGGTTAAGAGTTGATGTCAGGAGATAAAGGATTTAAAACCGGTAGATAACCATCATTGGGTTTAACATCCTTTGATTATTTCACAGAGCATTTTATATGGTCCCAACTGAATTTTAAGCATGATGTATACAGGTGGCAGAATTACAGTTGCTTTCCATTAGTTATCACTGTTTCTTTCTTTTTTTTCTCTCTCTCTGAGTTAAGAGTTGCTGAGCATGACTCCTCCTTTGAAAGCTGTTCTTCCTTAATGTATCTCTTTTTATACTTCCTTTTCATCTTTATAGAATGGCTTCTCTTCTATTCCCCAGTTTTCATCCTCTACAGCCTTCTCCACCTCCTCAGCTACTTCAGCTTTAATTTTAATCTTGGCTTTGCCCGTTTTCTTTTCAGCAATTTCATCTTCTTCATTTACCTCTTGTATTTTGCATTTTTCTTAGAATAAGTTGGAAGTGTAGAGGTGTAGAGTCAGCAGAGGGATCAGAAGTCTTCATTTTTGTGTTTATGTTTTCTGATTTTCAAAATGCCTTTCCTGCTGAAATTATTTTCCTTATAAAGTATATAATGCTTCATGAATTTGTGTGTCACACTTGTGCTGAAACCATGTTAATCTTCTCTGTATCATTCCAATTTTAGTATATGTGCTGCCAAAGTGAGCATATAAATAATATTATAAACCTATTCTATTTTAGCAAGCATTAAAATGTGAATAATATAATAGAATGTATATTTTACATGTTACTTGCTCTTATCTCATATTTCCACTTTAGACTGTAAAAATTTATTCCTTATTTTTAAAATATAAGATTAGGTTAAGTAGAATTTTTGCTCTAAGTTTTTACCCACACTAAACTTATCACATACTTTGCTTTTAAGTAATTTTTTATTTATCTGTGCCAAAAGAAATATTTTCCTTATATGTGAAAAGTTATGACTCTGTAGACTCATTTGGATACTATTATGCTTTAATAAATGACTTAAAAATAGAAAGATCTATGGTGTCAAATATAGACTAGAACCTAGTTCACAGAATGAAACATTTAAGGAATTAATATATTAAAGTGGAAGTATATCTATGAACCAGAATAACAACCAGTATGGCATCATAACCCTAAGTGTACAGTAGTGGTATACATACCTTAGCAGTAATCTATAGCTCTCTAAATGAACTTAAGACCTCTTCAACATGCAAAAAAATGCATGACGCTGGACACCTAACCAAACACATAAGGATAGTGAAGTTATGGATCTTAGCAGAGGACCTGCGACCAACCAGCACAGTAACTAACTCTAAATATTTGTCCTCATACCCACAAATAAGTGTCATTCTCAGTCATCATTAAGGACACTTTTCTTTGCACCAGACATAAACCATTGACGAAAACCACAAAAAAATCAAAATGCAAAGTTGAGCAGCCTAGTCCCACTGGAAAAAATATACAACTCCCACACCTATGGTTCAGAGATCATTGGGGAAAAAGAGACAGAAAGATTATAAAAGCCTGAAGAACAATAGGTTTTCTGTGATATTGTGTCTCCTAGGAATGTTAAAGTCTCACCAACATGAGTGCCAGAGCATGAGTGAACAAAGACAATAGACATCCAAGGTGGACAGGAGAAAGTATAGGCAGCCTCAACCCTCAATAGCAAGAGCTGTAGGCACCTGAGGAATGCAGAAAATAGTTTTCCCCAGGGAAGAGAACATCAGCTACTATCCAGGACAAACATGGCTAGCCCTGAAAATATACATACAAGTAACATTGTATGTCCTGAGCAGTATGTACTCTCTCTCTCTCTCTCTCTCTCTCTCTCTCTCTCTCTCTCTCTCTGTGTGTGTGTGTGTGTGTATGTGTGTGTGTGTGTGTGTGCGTGTGCGTGTGTGTGCGTGTGCGTGTGCGTGTGCGTGTGCGTGTGCGTGTGCGTGTGCGTGTGTGTGTGTGTGTGTGTGTGTGTGTGTGTACAATTAATTTTAAAAGGCTGTGAATTATGAACAGAGCAAGGAGAGTTATAGTGGGAAGGAGTGATGAAAGGAATGAGAAAATGGGAAATGGTGTAATTATATTTCAATCTCCAAAAACAAAAGAAATAATTTTAAAAGAGAAAAGAAGAATCTCTTAATAATAGATTTTTGGATGTCTGTCATTTGTGTAGAAGTGTTTGAATTCTGCAGTGGCAACTCCTTTTCTTTTTTTGTGAAATTTATTGCACTTTGTTTAAATTTGTCCTCACTCTCAGTTAGACTAAGAACAACACATTAACTTATTGCACTTAAGTAGAAGTCTACTTCAGTTCCTCATTGGATCAACAGGAAGCCCTCCAAGATACACTTTAACAAGATTAGCAGATTTAGGCACTTATTGGTTTTCCCCCTATTTTATTCTGAATAATCTTTTAGGGCACTGTGAATGTGCCAAAAAATTTTGAGTATATTTAAGAAGTGCAAAATTACAAAAAAAATCAGGAGTACCAGTTCAGTGAATTCTTACCGGTGATTACTGTGAATAAAGCAGTAGTATTAATAACACAATGTGCCTTGGAAATTCATGTCATCAGAGTTAGTCAAGCATTTTTAAATATATTCACCAGGATGTAAAATAAAGATGCTTTCTTTGATCTGAAGTTGTGAAAGGTGTTCTGGCATCTTGTCTCCGCATTGAAAACAGCAGGACTAACTAGAGGTTGGATAAAAATATTTTATAATTCCCCCTACTCAGCTTCCACCATGACACCATCAAAGCCAGATGTGACACTGTGTCGCTGCTCTGTTTAAGACCCACTGTAAAGGGGCAGAAATCCTTCCATAAATGCCCAGTGACTCACAGTTTAACCCTTTGACAATTGGGCCTCTGCTGTATAATATGCTGAAATCATATCAAACAAAGCAAAGAATCCACAGCCAGAGATACCACTTTAACAATTCTAATGCTTTCTTAAATTTATTCTCAGGTGCTTTTGATGGAATGCTGGGGAGATCTAGAGGAAGTTGCTTGGTACATTATTAATTGTCTACATCTTTATTGTAGTGCCAATACTATTTATCCCATTTTTAATTCTCCAGGTCCTTATTCTGGTAGTGACAGCTGTTATGGCTGCTGGGACCACTTTTCTTTATCTCTTTTCCATGACTAAAAGGGCAAGAAGCAGCTGTTGTTCTTTCAAAGGCTGAAGAAGGGATCAGTTTTCAGAGGCACTGAAATGGCTGGGACCATATCTCTCCTTGAGGAAATGAGAGCATTTTTTCAAAAAGCTGAACACTTGATATATGCAATGCCTTAAGCTGCAATTCCATCACAGTAGAAGCTCTTGTTAGAGATTAGGTTGGGTTATGTAGCAAGACTATGCCCCCTACCCAAAAAAACAAATAAATATTAAAATCTAAAAACTCATCATCTTCTTGAGTGACTCAATAATGACCCATTTCTGAAGTGAATATGTTACTTATAGCTTAAAACATTCAAACACATGTTATGAATGGGTATATTTGGGCAACAGTTTTTGCTTCCCATAATTCTGGAGGCAACATTGTTTCTATGTACTCTGTCTTATCACTTTCCTGCACGTATATTATACATGTCTATACACACTTAAAGAGTGTAAATGATCACTTGCAAAGAAGTATGATGGATCAAGGTACCAGATGACATTTCTGTACCAGAATAATAATTTTTCTTCCAGTTCCAATATAAATCAGCCTTTGCTTGATATAAGTCAAATTTCATGCTTTGTACCATTTTATACTATTGATTTCCAGGGCCTGATCTCTCTTTTTTTCTTGAGGGACACTCCACATCAATTGCAAACTGTCAAAAGAGTTTCAAAATATTGCATTCTTTCATTAAATATATTTTGAAGAAATATCAGCTTGGGAAAATAATAGACTATGGATTTCCCCCCTGCTTTGAGAGTTAATGCAAACAGGCTAGATTAAAATGGCTGTAGTGAAATGTAACTCTTTTCAACAATAAGTTTTGCCATTGGATAACTATAATTCATGTTTTTCAGAAGTGTTGCATTTAAATATTTATTTTGTCAAAACAGCTATTTAGAGTTTTGTAGGGATTTTTTGCAGTGTCTCACACTGTTACTTCCAGAGTATCTTAAACCTTACCCATTAGGACTATTTACACATGGCTTTCTTTATGCCATAAATCACTGTGGAAATACATCATATCCTCATACTGAGCTGAGTGAACCAGTCCTCAGAGAATTATGGACCTTGCTCATAGGATCATGCACTCTATAATGAGTAGGACTGGAATATATATCTAGACTTCTACCCAAACATAGTGTTTTCTATTCCATATTATAGATTTTTTTCTTCTCCAAATGGGGTTTTTAATGATCCTGAAAAGAAATAAGAATAGATTTTTCTGTGGTTTCACTCTTAAAGTTAATTTTCATATTTTTGAACAATGTGAAAGTTGAATGCATTACTTTTAGGATTTCAATATTTCTAGAAACAAGCCAACAGACCTGAAACCTGGTCACATTTTCACAAAGATGCTAAGAATATGCAATACTTGTTGTTAGGAATGCTGGATGTTTCCAGTCAGAACAATGAAGTTAAAGTTGAACCTATTTAGTAAAGACTTTATCTGAAAATATTTTAAAGAAGTAAATGTAAGACCTTGAACTATGAAGCTTTTAGAAGACAAGGAAAATGCTTTATGGCATTATAATTGGTAAGGATTCAGGAATTTTTAAGTAAGATTCTAAAATATTGGTTCCTAATTTTCCTAATGATCCAGCAATACAGTTCCTCATGTTGTGATGACCTCCATCCATTAGATTATTTTGTTGCTATTTCATAACTGTAATTTTGCTGCTTTGAATTTTAATGTAAATGTCTGATATGCAACCTCCAAAGGAGTCAAGACTCCCATGTTGAGAACCACTACTCTAAGACCACAGCAAACAAAAGCAAAAATAGACAAGTATGATTGTATAAAATAAAGTTTCTATATGTTGCAGTAGGTGACAGAGTGCAGTGTTTCCAATGAATGAGAGAAAATAATGAATTGATACTCAAAATATGTAAAGAACTCTTAATCTTAGAGACCCAAGAAAAAAATGGACAAAGGATTTATACAAACATTTTATAAAAACATATACATAGATAACCCATAATATATTAAAATCTATGAAATATCACTAACCATAGGGGAAATGTGAGTCAGGGTCACAATAAAATATATCATTCCAAGAAGAATGAATCTTATCATATGAACAAAAAATAACAGTTGCTATACAGATACAGAGAAATAGAGAATCTTGCTTAATATTGATAAGGATATATATTAGCTAGACCTTTATAGAAAACATACATTAAAACAGGAAGCACTATAAGAATTACTAATCCTATTCATTGTATACATTGAAGTATATCACAGACATTGTACTCCCACATTCCCTATAGAAGTATTTATAATTCTAAGAAATGGAAACCACAGTGTCCATCAAGCAATGAACGAATAAAGAAATATATGCAAGTTCACAGTAGATTCCTCTATTTGCTTTCATCATTCATGAGAGATAATATGTAACACAAACTCTATAAAATGAAATTCCTCTAGATTTCTCCTTATAAGTCCAGGAGATCACTTTCTGAATTACAGTGAAGTCACATATTCAAAAAGGAATAAATATGAACAAACTGGGAAAGGAAATTAAATTATTTTGGTGAGCCAATAATATGTGTCTATGTATAGAGTACATAATGTGTCTGTGTATACACAAAAAGATTCAGAGCAGTTCTTTGCTTCAGACTGTGGTCTCCTCACTCCATGGAGCCATATAGGTGTTTCTACTTTACAAATTCATTCTTTCTCCTCTCCTTTACACCTCCCCTCCCCTCTCCTCTTGTCTTCTTCTTTTAAAACCTTTTTTTCAAATTTATTTGAAATATATTTCCCTGGAAGTGATTATCAAGAAAAAAGCTGAACTAGCTTAGCAATAAACATTGCAAAACCAGACAAGATACCAATCTTCTCAGCTGTTGAGATTCCTAGCAAATAGATTAAAAACATTACATGGTTTTTTTAGGAAGAAAATTTCTGTCAGTCAGAGAGCAACAATCAAAGATGATGGGAATGAGAGTGGGGGGATGTAGGAAGAAATGTAGGATATAATATAGTCCTGACATACTATATAGTCAGTATGTCAAAGTACCAGTTTGTAGGGTAATCACTTTCTGAAATTCAGTGAAGTCATAGATATTCTAAGAAAAACACATATGAAAAAATGGCACATGAAAGTAAAGTAATTTAGGTGAGCCAATACGGTGTGTCTATGTACGTATGTTTCCTTAAAAAATGAATGGAAACTCTGCAAAGAACTTTCAAGTTCCAGTTCTGCTCAAATGACCATGCATGAACACTTTGATCACATCATAACCTGTGCTGTTTTCATCAAGGTTTTCTTATCTTTAATCCAGCTGTAGTAACCACACCAGGGCATTCTTTATAACATATAAATGCAGAATGTAACAGTCATTCACTGCCTATGACAGATTTTACTTGTGGACTCATAGCCCAGAATGAGTTTTGGTTGTAGGTAAATCCTCTTAAGAGAAAAAGAAAACAGAAACTTTCTTCCATTATTATTTAGTGAAATTAATTGTTTCTCCAGGGTTATACAACAGATTTATGTATCTTGTCTTTTTCCCCTGAAATATTGCTACAAACTTTTTGGTGGACTATGTATTAAAATTTATAGCCTTAATGTAGTTTTTAAAAGCCCAGACTAAAACACATTGCAGTGAGCAACAGAATTTATTCTCAGAATTTTATTTCAGAGAAAAACCTCAGTTTCAGTAGAGATAAATGTGCTAGGGATTAGGGTTTAACATTCTGCCAGCTCAAGCTTTTCGGTTTTAAAAAATCATATTTTAGGTGCAGTGATTCTTTCCTTCACAATCAAGAACTGAGTATCTCTAATTATATAATGGAAGGCTGTCTATTACTAGTGATTCAGGGGGTCCTCATTGAGAAAAACATCATAAAGTGCACTGTGGACATTTGAAGCACCTCACCTCACTTGATCTTATGAATGAACTTTTTCAGATGGCATTGGCTAAATATAGAGGTTAAAGAGGGTGGGGAGAATGGAGTCATTTTAAGTATGATTTCTTTATCCAAGTTGTAGTTCTAAAGTGATCCTCCCTTTAAATAGATTAAAAAAATCCAAAGTCCTAAGTAAAGTTGGATTTTTACTTTGCCATTCCTGTTTGCTTTTTGGAATATTTTTTACCACTTCATTGTTTAAGCCAGAGTATGAATCTAAAGAAGGGCATTACTTTGACATAAATTACAGCATGCTGGAATGCTTAATCTTCTCGGTCACATTTTATTGCTGTCCTGTATAAATAACACATAATAATTTTGTTTTATTAAGAAAGTGATCCATCTTTATTGCCCTGTGCTTGTTAATGAAGATTGAAAATGAATGTCCCTAACAATAAATTAGAATGTATAAAATGATTCAAGTTTTACATATTAGATTTTCTTTTATTGGATGCATTTACATATAGAATTTAAAATCCTTGGTTATTTTTCGTTGTTTGATGATTACAATCACTTCTGTGTTAGTAAAGTTTGGAAATAAGTAGTGTCTTCATTAGGCTAAGTATTCAACACATATTAATTTCAGAACAAAAGTCTTCTAAGCTCAACTGAAACTCTAGGATTTGATTTCAGAGTCAAGAAATCTTCAGACTAATTGCTAAACGGAATAATTGAGGGTGAGTGGATTTCCTAAAGAAACCCTTCAAAGAAAGAAGTCAAAACAAAGTTCTGTCAAAATTTACATTTCATGCATGTGGTACAATTCACCTTCTTTCACAGGACAATGAACTGCTGAAGTGCATTCTTTGGCTTCTTGTTTTTTGTTTTTGTATGTATGCCTTTCCTTTGACTATGGCCAGTTCTTCCAGCCACACCTGCACAATGCTGAGCTATTATGGCAACTTCTTCCAAGGAATCCTTGTGACTTCAGCTTAGATGACATTTTCTTTGGGAGTCTGAAATGGATTTTCCTCCTATGTCCACTTTAGAATACTATTCCTGCTCCCCATGTAATACGTGCCAATATGTTGGGCTGGTTACATAATTTTTGGATTTTTTATTATGTTACAGGTTTCTTCAAACCACAGAAGGAATCTCATTCTATTGTGTATTCTTAATTTGCACCAAGAAATCAGGTGTGTAGTTGATATTGCACACACATAGTAGATATTGAACACAATAGAAGATAAAAATATAATTCCATGAACATAAAATGCAGAAGCTATGAGGAAATGCATTACGCTGGTCATGTAGCAGTTAAGACTAGAGACTTGAGGTGGAGGGCAGGGTGCTGATGTTCAGCTCTGTTACTTATGTGGCCGCTGACCCCAGGCAAATTTCCTATGCCTTAAGTGTATAATCTGGTACATAGATACCATAAAAGGTTTTTCTCTCATGGAGTTATGAAGTTCTCCTTAAAATTCTAGTTTACACATAGCCTATGAAAGATTTACCATAACATTCTAAATTTTTAATGAATGTCTATTGGAAAGTAAAAATATAGATAGGAAGCTTCAGGAAAGATAATGTTAAATAAGAACAAGAGATTTTGTAGGTATAATGAGCTAGAATTCAGCATTCTAGACTATAATTTGTAGGAGACTGGAAGTAACTGGCTTGATAAAACTTGGGTGCCAAGGCCTTTTGATGAAGTCCTGTGGGAGGGTCTTGGAAGCTGCATTGCAGCACCTCAGGTGGTCTTGATGCCTAATTTCTTTTTTTCCCTTTTTACTAAAAAGAAAATTATTTTACATGTCAATCCCAGGTCCTCCCTCCATCCCCTTCTCCCCTGCCCCCCAAACTAATACCCTACCCATCCCACACCCTTTCTGCGCCCCTGGAAGGGTGAGGCCTTCCATAGGGGGTCTTCAAAGTCTGTCATATTCTTTGGGATAGGGCCTAGGCCAAACCCTTGTGTCTAGGCTCAGGGAGTATCCCTCCATGCGGGATGGGCTCCTAAAGTCCATTCTTATGGTAGCTATAAGTACTGTTCTACTATAAGAGGCCCCATAGATGTTCAAGGTCTTCCCACTGACACACACATTCAGGGGGTCTGGATCAGTCCCATGCTGGTTTCCCAGCTGTCAGTCTGGGGACCAAGAGGTTTCCCTTGTTCAGGTCAGCTGTTTCTGTGGATTTCACCAGCCTGGTGTGGACCCCTTTGCTCATCAGTCCTCCTTCTCTGCATCTGGATTTCAGTTCAGTTCACGGTTTAAATGCGGGTATCTTCTACTTCCACCAGCTGCTGGATGAAGGCTATAGGATGGCATATGAATTAGTCATCAATCTCATTATAAGGAGAGGGCATTTAAGGTAGCCTCTCCTCTGTTGCTTAGATTGTTAGTTGGTGTCATCTTTGTAGCTCTCCAGATATCTCCCTAGTGACTGATTTTTCTTTAAACTTATAATGCCTCCATCTATTATATCATATTTTATCTTGCTCTCTTCTTTCATGCCTAATTTCTCAGAGCTACATATGGAGTTTCATGCCTCTGGACATATTTCCAGAAGCACAGATGTGTAGGTTAGGTTTATAAAAGACTCCTTGCTGATTCAGGAATGCTTTTCATCCATCTATTGCCCTCAGTCATAATATTTATGCCTTTTATAGCATTGCTTGCTTTGTTCACTGTGCTTTCATGTTCTAAAATTATAGGATATAATCTTTATCCACAAATACTTTATGATACAGTTAGTTGAGAGATGAATGCTAAACACATTTAAATGTTGCATAAAATTTACAGGTTTAAGTTTTGCTATTAAATTCAAATGCACTATAGAAGAGAATATGAGATTCATCAGTATTCAGGATTTTGCCAAGTGAGTTGGCCTAGAAAACTAAGTGTTAGTTGATTGGGCAAGAAAGAGTGAAAAACTTATTTAGAAGAGTATAAAAATGTGAGTAAAGAAAACATAGAGAGGGGCCAGACATGGTGGTACATGGTACAATTCTATCATTCAGGAGGATGCAGGAAAAACAGGAGTTTGAGATTAGCTTCATCTGCAAAGCAAATTGGTGATGAGCCTAGGCTATGAAAGAGTACTTCAGAAAAGAAAATTTCTATGATATGATATGAACACAGGTGATATGAAAGAATTGGAGGAAATACTAAGGCTAGAAACACTAAGGGGAGACTGGGATAAGGAAATGTTAAAAGAAGGTTGGGGAATTGTTTATGAAACCCAAGAATATACGATAAATTCTTGTGGGAACCTAATAGTTTTTAATTAATTATATCTTTTTAAAAGGAACTTAAATGAAATGACTATCCCTGGATGGATAAGAGTACAACCAGAAGCCACAGGTTATTGAATGAAAATCCCAGTGCCAGATGTGGAATAATTTCCAATGAATTGTTGATCAAAAAGGCCCTAGTGGTTGGTCCCTTACACAAGAAAAGTCAGTGCCACTGCTCTTGATTAACATTAGTATTTGAAGATAAGACTCTGTTGGTGAAGACTATTTGTAAGTTATAGAGAAATCAATATAAAACTGTGATGGAAGCTTCCTCCCTACTGTTTTTTATAGCACTGTAAAATGATGTATAGTCTTGAGAGATAGCAAAGTCATCCATAGTCTTATCTACCTATGAACTCTGGGAGTGTAACACCAATCTTCCATACAAGGCATGCCTACAACTACAATACAGGAAGCTCAGGTTATATAAAGCCTCTCCTGGCACTTATGCAAGTGGTAAGCAATTACTTGGAGATAGGAGATTCTTTCATCTAACTGTCTACAAGTTGGACAGGAAGCTTCAGGCCTGCAGGTTAATTTGGCATCACACATCCTAGGGTGAGTATTGCATTGATAAAATACTTCTGAGTTACCCATGTGCCAACAGGCAACACTAATAAACCCATTCGTCCACTGAGCTAGACTTTACTATAGTTCTTTCTTTGTTCTGTCTTTGGTGCTCTTCTGTATGAGTATACATTTGTTCATATCTCTTCAGAGAACTTATACAATAAATTGATATCTAAATATAGAGCAACAGAAACAATGAGTGTATTCTGTAGTGAGTGATAAGATAAGCAAGGGCTTCCCTGGGGCGAATTAAATCTTAGTACTTTTCCCTGTGTGATTCAGGATGGAATGCCTCTTTGACAAATAGGATCTTCCACATTAATAATAGAACATCTCCCAAACATCTGATGCACTAAGTAGTATATTGTACCCATAAAAGTAATACACATTAAGCAATCTTATAAGCAGGCTGTAGTCCAGGTGCCTTGCCTTTTCTGGGGGCAAGAATTTGAAACTAAGCCTGAGCTGTTCACTTTCAAAAGAAATTTCCATGTAAGAAAGGAATTGTAATTGGGAAAAATGTATAGATTCTATACTCTTTATTAGTTTCTTATTTGACAAGAATATTAGAATTAAAAAGGAGATTTTTGTGGTGTTGAATTGTTACTTGCATCTGGCAGGGTATACGTTTTTGTTTTTGTTTTTAAAGAAATCTCAATTTATACCTGTCCTGAAGAACCTTCCGTGTTAGAAAAACAAATGCAAAAACCAAAAGAAATCTTAGACTCATGGAAAGAACTGGATAATGAAGAGAGTATGAGTGAGGTAGAAGCAGTGGAAACTTGATGTTTAATTACAAAAATTATTCAGATTTGAATTTCATTAAAAAACAAGGGAAAAATTCATGTTTTAGAAAGTACACAAGATACAAAACAGTAGCCTAAGAAGCAATGGAACAGAAAACTACGAAGTTAAGAGGCATGCTGTATTTGAAGTATTTGAATTGGAAACATCTTTTAAACGTGTGACTACCAGAGACTGGATTGTAATGCTGTGGGACATGGAGCCATATGTGATTATTCTGAATATTGTGCAAGTAAGGGAACATGTAATGTTAACTACAAATCCCTCTTGAAACAATGGATGCCTAACTGATAGGAATATATAATAAATTTTTCACTGATGGAATAGTCCATATAAGCCAATGGGGTTGCTTGGTTCTTACTAGGTGAGGGCCCTATCAATATCAGGGACTTTAAGACAATAGATGAAGGCTGGGTATTATTAATGAAACAGGGTATGTGAAAGGTAATTTTTGGTTGTGGTTTCACTGGATTATATTCAAAGGATGGTCAAAACAGTTTGTTTCCAAACAAAAGGACCTCAGTACTGGTTGAAATTTACCAGTTTTGCTGAATACTTTGTTGGCATGTGAGCTTTACAAGATAGGGGAGTCTGTAATGGATATGAATGATTTATACTGGCTTGTGAATCAGTTTTGCAAAGTGATAAAGCAAGTGACAAGATATGAGAGACCGACAAAATGGATAAAGGCATCTGTCTTGTTTACTCAAATGTGATCTTGTCAAGATTTGTGTCAAATTAGAGTTCCTAGAGAAGAAACCAACAGAAAGTCTAATTTTGTGCTAATGAGCATCTGGAAAGATGTGAGCTTGACTGGTTTGGAACTCCCACCCAATGGCTAGCCTTCGAAGCACTGGAAGGTTCTATATAACCTGATAAGGGAGAATTGTCATCAACGTTCCTCCTTGGTAATGGATCATTTGTATTAACTACTAACATGTCAGGTAAGTTGTACCAAATTGTGCAATAGTATCACAATCTTTAAAGCAAACAGCTGCTTACTGATAGGATTTTAGGAATTTTTTGAGAGGACTTCTAATTGGTACCATATATCCAAAGCAAATACCTCTATAGGTGAAAAAGTCATAGCAATAGTGGGGGAAATTATTGCTAGTATTTAACTAAATTGATAAGGTATGCCTGTCAAATTGCTTTCTAAACATTTGTTTTTGTTGCTATAGATTACTGGTCCTTTCAGACTTGGTCATAAAGAGAAATTTCTTCTTTTTTCTCCTCAGTGTATACCAGTTAGTGCAAAGACTCAGAAGTAGCCAAGATCTAGATATAAGTTAGTGTTGCTGTGGAATAATGGCACAATGCTCAGCCATAAATGGGAGAAAATAGTCAGACATCAATATCCCCACCACCTCAAGATCTAGGCAGCATTGTTGAAGATAGGACAGAAAACAAAATAATTAAAATTGGAAGGGGTATATTCTTGCAAGTGTTGTTTCAACATTCCTCTAGAGGAAGAAAAGAGGTTCTGAATTCAGGATGCTAACAAATATTACAATGATCAAGAGGCTTAGAAAGGAAAAAGGCTCATGAGTTCCTTCAAGAAGTAAGCACTAATGGGAAAGAGGAGACCATTAGAGGAGATGTCTACAAGTTGGTCAGGATGCTCTAGGGAAGCAGTTTCCAGGAGCTGTCACTCATGCTTTGGTGAGATTTTCAAAGACGTAGCTGCCTTTGAATCATCCGTGTTTCTGTAAGTGAGCCAACAAAGAAAGTCATTCCACTGAGCTAGCTTTGGGTAGAATCATTTTCATCTGTCATTGGTACTTTACGTGGCTAATATTCATTCCCATCTCCAAGGGGAAGGACATACAACCCATAGCTATAAAATATATTACACGGTAACAAAAGAGTGTTTAACTATTTAATTGTGTGTTATAACATATACAATTTGAAACATAAAACTAGTAATTAATTTGCTGAATTTTTTCTAGTGACTTGACTGGACTCTTCCTCAACTAACTCATGGTTTCACTTCAGACTGCAGTGTTAGTGTATTTTAACTCTCAGAATATTACTTGTTTTGGGTCCTCAGTAAATTTTACTCCTCTTAACAAGTCTCTGAGAACATCTTTAATTTCTTTATAAATCATACTCTTTATTATTTAGCCCACATCTAAGCCACATGTTACACAGAAAATTCCATGAAGAACCATGAATCTTTTCCCCCACACAGCTAATATTTAAAAAAAAGTATGATGATGAATGGGATGAATGAATCATCAACCTCTATATCAATAGCAAAAGAGCCCAGGGCTAGTTCTGGTTATGTAAATAACAGCCAAATATCTAAGAAAATTATGTTTAGGTTTATCATACTTGGTTTTTAGGAACACTCTTTCTAGGGACTAAATCAAATTAAATTAACAAGTACTGTTGAATGAGACTTTGCTTTCTACTTGCAATATGTTCATCTATGATACCATGGAAAACTATTAGGTATGTGAAGGAGAGCTCAACAATAACAACTTCAGGAAGTGACATTAAATCCAAAAGCATATTTAATGGAGTGCTCAAATGAATAGCCTTTAAGTAATATAGACTATAATACTTCCTATGAAGTATTCTTTATCAAATTACATTTGCAAGGTTTGAAACCTTTACTGAATTATCAAAGAAAGTTCAGTACATTTGTTATGTTAGAAGTAAGTTACATTTTATCTCAAACCTCTTTTCAGAAAGCAAATGAGGTTTTCATTGTAAAAGAAGTCCATTTTTGTATTCTACACCTTTTAAGTGAATAATCAGGAAATGGAAAATTAAATCATTGATGAAAAAATCATGTTGAATACTATTTACTAAACATTCTATTTGAGCCAGGAAATTTTACAAACTACAATTTGATACTCAAATCCTTGTAGTGTTTTCAATGTCATTTGAAGAAAATAGAACAAATTAATTGGGATAGTTGTATATAACAATGTAAATGCAAGCTACAGCTGACATTTGAACATATGTATAATATTTGCTCTACTATATAACACATATAATATTTCCTTTAAAGGCTGTCTGGAAATTAGAATAAAAATGAGAAGAAATGTTTGAAATGTGTACTCTGAAAAAAATAAACGATATGGTTACTAAAGAGCTTGTAGCTACATGCTTCAATAACTGAATAAATTTGTACTGAAGAAACAAATCAATCAAACTAGTTGTTATTTGACATCATGCAGTCAAAAACAATTGTTGATTTGACAATCTTGCACATTTCAACTGGTTGTCATGGAATCATAGTGTTGAATTAAAAGAAAAATGATTCCCTATGCTCCAGAGTTTTCAGCTTTTACAAAATATTAAATAAAGAGATCTGAAAACAGAGGACAATTTTAAGGTTTCTACTGAAGTCTTAGTCATAGGATACATTTTAGAGTATGCCTTTGGTGTGTCCTGAATAAGCTGATATTGAACATACCCCATGCTGTTTGTCTTTGAGAAGTGTCCTAATTTAGACTTTGCTTTGACCTGTGGACAGATGCAGATAGAAATAGCCATAGAACTGCCCAAAAGATGAACAATGCTGGGTCCTCTTTTAGTTACCAAGAATATAAATTGAGAATAATGAAATATTATCATGGAAACTGACTCAGTTATTTTCTACTTCCCTTCCTTAACTCCAGTGTTGTCTACTGAAAATAAGTACAAATCATGTTATCTTCAGTCTTCCATTTGGTTTGAATCCTATGTAAGTACAGAATATGATTCTCAGTAACCCACTTGTATTTTGTCAAGACAAACTTGATAGAAGATGGCATGTCCCTTCCTGACTCCTGTGTATTATGAAGCATGCCTATTAACTCATTACTTCAGTCTGCCTACAATGAGCACAGTTGGAGCTATGTTTAAGCCATGATCTGAGCCCTGGAAGACCTTTGGAGACTTCCATCTACACTAAACACCTATTGAAGACAAGGCATCCAATAGGCCATCTAATCACAGGGAGTCCCATCAGCCCCCATTTCAGAGTTCATTTATCTGGGGTAGTTATTCTCAGTGGATAGTTCATTTAGCTGCAAAAAGTTGCCTTTTACACAATGTTTCCTAGAGGCAGTCAGGCATGAGTGGTTAGTATGCATATATAGCTAACAAAGCCATAAACAAAGCAAAACAATCCAAAGTTAGTTTAACATTGTGGTCACAGCCAAATTACTCTTTTAAACATATTTTTTGACATGTCAAGTGGACTATTAATCACTTAAATTATCGGATCTTCAAAGATAGTTCAGGTTACTGAGTAGTCTATAGACCTTATCAAAAGACCTGATCAAAATCATTGAGTCTTATATCTGAGGCTGCCATGTGATCTTTTATATAGATCACTGTCAATTTCCTTGATCATCACTGTTTTATAGTTCACTAGAACTCACCAGTGCCATAAAATTTGTTCTATAAGGTTATATCTGTAGAACATTTTACAGCACAATTTTTACCCTTGTGCCCTCCCCACAATCTTATTCATGTTGTATCAAAATGTTTAAATGACAATATTGAAAAAAATCTTGGGCCTTTAAATGGATCATGAAAAGCTAGACTATAACCTGTGTACGGAAAGCAAATCCTCTGGCTGTAGCACCATACTAACACATTGTGCTGCTTCTGGGTTGTCTCTTCACAGTCAATTCCTGCATCTCCCTTCAGTGAAGCCTCTCTTTGCTTTTCCTATATAATTTCTCATAACTTTTTATTTCAGTTTTTTTTTTTGCAGCAATCTATCAGTGGGGTAGTCTTTCCTGGTGGTTTCATGTCCACACAGCCTATCTTAAAGACATTCATTTCAGAGTGCCCACTGTAAAAGCACTATGTATGCTGGCTTATGTTGGGCACTGCATATACTGTTGAGAATGGGTACTTAAAGTATAAGTTTATTTATCAGTATTGTACACTGAGTGAACCAGAGGCTTCTGTTACAGTGTTGGGTAACCTAAAAGAAGGGCCAATGATAGTGAGCATCTAGAATAAAAAGTGTGGCTTGTTTTCTTTCTTGATGGCTCTCTTTAGAAGAATTAGTGTTGCTTCCTTAGTGAAGATTGTGATCTACACAAAGACAAATGCACTGTATGTGATCATAGTGTGAATTTCATGAGCTGGCAACCACAGGGAACATTAGACCTTGTGTTTGGTCCACTTACTCTGAAAGGGTTTGTCTTTACTCTAAGTGCAAACATATACATATTTCATGTAGATTCTCACTGCTTGTTTTACTGTGTTGGAATGGCTCGATAGATCATAGCTACAGTATATATTGCCTGTTCCCACTGATGCTATCTATATTTTATTGTTCTCAACTACAATTACTCTAACTTTTGCAGAATTGTGTAGGAAAGTAATGCACATTCATTAAATCTGATTACAACCCTAACTTTCCATTTCCTATTTCTGTGACCTTGAATGAACAACTTAATTTGTGAAAGCCTTGATCTCGTCAAAGCTCAATCTAGATGCAGATTGATAATTACTTCATTTCATTTTGTATAAAGATTATGAGAAATACTGTTTGTGTAAATGCTTTCATAAACAAACTATAAATATACATTGCTTTATAGCTGGTTTTAGAATGTCCCCCAAAATAGAGAAGTTTATACAGCTCCCACTTTTGTCTCTCTTTTAGTTATTTTTAATAAACATATGTTCTATGTATGCCATTGCATAAGAAAATGAGAAGCACTTAAATTACAACCTTAGGGAGCAGTAGCATTAAAAACATGGTAGAGAGGAAGTGAGGTTATAATCTTGGACTCTCTAAATTTTAGCAATAAATAGAATAAGGAATACATTTAGATAGGTGATTGGCATATAAACTAGCTAAGCAGACAGACAGAAGATTCATTAGTGGAGAGGATATGTGAGCTAGCACTGTAAAATCCAGGGAGGATTAGGAGGAGGTAAGACATGGAAGAAGAGAAAGCTATGAGTCTTCTTGGCCACCTTCATAATTGGACCTGGGATCTGCTCTCAAAGCATTTCTTGTTCCGAATGGTATTTTCCCAGATGAGTTGACAAATCAAATACTTGGTGTAAGGTGGCTCTAATGGAGACAAATACCCACTGTAACATATGAGACTGAAAATGGAAGTGGGGGGGGGCACAGAATTAATCCAATGTATCACCTCCCTTTTGTGTGTCAGCTTTAAAGAACTGGCCTCTCAGAGACCAAGGAAGTGAGCAGTTAGTCAATTAATGTAATGCATCATCAGAAAGTCCCTTGAAAGCTATCTATAAACCCTAACCTGAAAAAGTATACGTACCATGTTTAGTCATTGTAGAGTATTTGTGAATTGCACAAGCTTCCTTTTCTCATTCATTCGAAGGTTTTATTTTTTTATAAAGATAAAAGCACAATATACAGCTTCATTAGGCTAAGAGTCATGTTTCTTCTGAAACTAAAATTAGAAAAACTCCACTTTTATGTTACAAATACAAATTCCAACAAAATTATTTTTCCTATTTAGTTCAATTACCATATTGTGTCATTGAGATGCTAATGAGAGTCTTCCTTTTCCTCCTCCTTCTCTTCCTCCCCTTCTTCTCTTTTCCTTCCCCTTACTCTTCTCTTCTGCCTATCAAAGGAGAGTCCTAGGAGGCAAAAAATAATGTTTTATATTTCTGCTTTAAAACCCATGTTTATTCCTGCTGAGGCTACGGGTATGGTACTGTTTTCAACTTAAAACATAGTTTCTCATTAAGTTGTCTCTTTTTTCTAATTAATCATTCAGCAGGCCATAATAGGCAAATTTCTTTAGATGTGCTAAGTCTTCTTTTGATTCACATTTATTTGAATTTCCTAAATCAAATGAGAGAGAAAAATACATCCAATGTTTCTTAGGCTAGATACATTGAGTGGGATATGAGTTGTTACATAGTCATGAGACAGTTGGTCTGAATAATAAGTGGATATCATAAATCCCACAGCATTTTGGCTTGAATAATAGATTATTAGGCACTTATAAAAAGAATCTTAATGATAATCTGGGTATATCTCTTAAAAATATGTTTATGATATACAATTTCTTTGTTAGTGAGAAAGTGAATTCCTTTCTTCATACATTGATTTCTCAGACCAGCCTTTAATTTGAACCTATAGTTATAAGAATAAGCCTTTCTTGATGTTGCAAAAGACAACTATTTTTAACAATGAATGAAACCCACCTTGGCTTGACATTTTGTAAACATTCTTTGCAAGCAGAGGTTATTAACTATTCTTGCTGGTCCTAGAATAACAGCATAAACCCTCACACCAATGTATGAAGCAGTACATTTGTTAATATACCAGAAACTTTCGAGTTGTGGTGCTTAGTAACAATGCTGTGCACTTCAGTGTCAAGGGGCAATAGTGGCTGTCACAAGGAACAGCGGGTGTCTATGTGATTGCTGTGTCTTCACTTTAACTTTCAAAACTGCTTGGGTTAGGAGTTGAACTTCAGCACAGAAGAACACCCACCTTCGTCTCATTTATTTAACAGTTTTGAAGGATATATTGAGGTGAATTTTTATGCCTTGTCAAAATAATCTAATGGCTTTTGGAGTTACTTTTCAAAGGGCAGGCATCAGAGGCCTGAGAGACTGAATGGAAACCACACTGGTTTCAGTGGTAAGAGATATTTGCCAAGACAGGGAGGATGACTGGAGAAGGATTCATGTTGATCCCTTTACTCAGACTTAAAGGGTCACAAAGCATGTTGTCAATCACTTGTTGAGGCAATATTTGGTTGGTTTTTCCTTTGCAACTAAACTAAGGTTAATCGGTCACCTGGGATTGGGTGAAATTGTATGAATTCTTTGGGGATTTTTGTTTAGTTTCATTTCTGGACTATTGTCCAGTGTTGTTCATAAGTATAAATTCATAATTCCTAATGTAAATTCATAAGAACCTTGTTTCAGGCCTCTGAATAACACTGCTTTAATTAAATGTTTGATACACATTAGGCACAAGGATTATTTTTCTTGCTGTGGTAATTAATAACTTTGTATTGACAATAGGAAGTACCTATTATATTCTTTGACACATGTTTAGATTGGATAGACTGTATCTGAAAATAAATTTATATATGAACACTGATTAGTTATGAAGTGAAGCTGTGTAAACTCAATACTGGTACTCATTAGTGGGAAGTTTTGTTGCTTTTCATTTTATATTTGATGAAACATCAATCAATTTCTTTGATTTTTATAATTATAATTTCTCTCTTTGTCTTTTAAAATGATTGGATGCTGGTAAGAGTTAATCCCAAGGCAGAATTTTTTCAATGAGACCTTAGATGATTTCTCCTCTTCAGTTTTTCTTACAGTTGGAAGCACTTTCTTTTTATAGAGAGAATAGAAATTGTTGAGAAGCCTGTAAATTTCTCTGATTTTTTTCATCAAAATGTGCAATGTTTTCTGGGTACCTCTACTAGTGACTTTTCTCAGGGCTGTGATAAAATCCCTGACAAAAGATAGTTAAGTTAGGAAAGGTTTATTTAGACACAATAGGAAGGTTCATCATGATAGTTAAGGCTTGGTGGCAGGACTTGAAACATCTGGTCACATTGTACCCCAATCAAGGAGCAGATACCATGGGAACTCATCTTCCTTTCTTCACTTTTCCAGTTTATTCTTTCCGGGAACCTATACCAATTCATGGTGCTATGTACATATATATATATATATATATATATATATATATATATATATATATATATATATATTGGATATTTCTACTCCCATTAACCTAACATAGAAAAGCTCTCAATGATGGTTCCAGAATTTCATTCCCCTGATGACTCTAAATCCTATCAAGTTGGTGATCAAGATCATCCATAACAGTAGCAAAATGGAAACAATTTTATCAATATAATTTGTTTTCTTTCTTTGGACAGGGTTGTATAATTTCTTTGATTATTACATGATTATCCTCTTAAAGAGGACTTATATATCTAATAGAGGTGACATATCAAATAGAGAACATTATATTGATGAAAAATTCAGATATATTTGCAGGTTTCTCATTATTTTCCATTTTACTTTTTAAAAAGTGTTTTCTGAGAGAACATGCAGTCTGGGAAAAGTCCAGGTATGTTTCCAGCCTGCCAAATGCCCCAACCCTCACTGTCTCAGCATCCCAATACCCTATCCCTAGTCTGAAATTTTCCTACTTGCTTTCCTCCAGCCACAAGCTAGTGCAGTTACTCCCTGTTCTATCAGAGGCCACACAAACTGGGAGAAGTCCAGGTAGGCTGCCTGCCTAATGTACTCGCAAATTTACTTTGTTCTCTGCCCACCCTATCTCAGGTCCCTCACCCTCCAAGTCACCATACTCCATCCCCCAACCTCAGCAGGGACTCCCTGCAACACTTGAGACAACCCTGGCAACCAAAAGTACAGTCCTCAACTGGGATGGAGAGTTCCCATTCTACCAGAGACCATGCAGTCCAGGAAAAGTCCAGGTAAGCTGCCTGTCAGGCAAACTACCCTCTATCTCACTATTTCAGCATTCCCCTAACCCCTAACCCATTCCTGCACTCTCCTAGTTGCCTTACTCCAAACTCCAAATTATGAGGAGACTCCCTGCTCTACCAGTGACCACACAGACTGGGAGAAGCCCAGTCCCTACATTCCTTGTTTTCTTGCCCCAGCCTCTAAGTAGTGTGCAGACTTACCAAATTACCAGAGACCACACAGACTACAAGAAGACCAGGACATACAAGCCAGAAGATTAGAGAGAAAATATAAACCAATGAGCCAAACACTGATCCAACTATGATAAACTCAGAAATCATTACCTAGAAGTATAACTATCCCAAACACAGATATCTAGAAGTCAGCATGAGGACACAATCAGCAACAACCAAGGAGATATGTCATCACCAGAACCCATTTTACTACAGCAGCCCCTGATTATCCCTACACAACAGAAACAAAGGAAAAATACCTTAAAACCAACTTTATGAAGACGATTGAGGTACTTAAATAGGAAATGACTTAAAGAAAGCAAAGAAAAAATAGTTGAAAGAAATAAAAAACTATTAGAGATCTGAAAATTGAAATAGAAGCAATAAATACAGCACAAGCAGAGTGAATTCTGGAAATGAAAAATTTAGGTAAATAAACAGGTACCATAGACAAAAGCATCAAATACAGAATACAAGAGATGGAAGAGAAAATCTCAGGCATTGAAGATATGATAGGAAAAATACATATATCAATCAAAGAAAATATTAACTCCAAAAAGGTACTGACAAAAACAACCAGGAAATCTAGGACAATATGAAAAATAAAAATAAAAATAATGGGAATTGAGTAAGGATCAGATTCCCAGAGAATATTTTTAACAAAATCATAGAAGAAAATTTTCATAATCTAAAGAAGGAAGTGCCTATAAAGGTGCAAGAAGCTTATAGAATACCAAATAGGTGGAACAGAAAAGAAAGTACCATTGCTACATATTAATCATACCACTAAATATTCAAAACAAAGAAAAATACTAAAAACTGGAAGAGAAAAAGAGCAAGTAACATCTAAACACAGATTTATTAGAATTACACCAGAATTCTCAATGAGGATTCTCAAAGCAAGAAGAGCCTGAAGTGTCCTGCAGACTCTAAGAGAACAAATATTCCAGCCCAGATTATTGTATCCAGCACAATTTTCAATCATCATAGAAGGAGAAAACAAGATATTCCATAATAACCATATTTAAACAATATCTATCCACAAATCCAGTCATATAGAAGGTCTTGAAGGAAAACGCCAACTCAAGGAGGTTAACAATATCCATAAAAACACGGGCAATAAATAATCTCATAAAGGCAAAAGCAAAAGAAGGGAAGCACATATGCACAAACAAACACAAATACATCATTATCAACAGCAAAAAGCAGGAATTGACATTCATTGACATTCATATTTCTCAATACCTAAAGAGTCAATTCCCCCCAAAACAACAAAGGCTAAGAAAATGGTTATAAAACCAGGATCCATCCTTCTGCATACAAGAAACACACCTCAACACCACAGATAGATATTACCTCAGAGTTAAAGTTTGGAAAAAGATTTTTCAAGCAAATGATTCCAAGCAACAATCTGGTGTAGTTGTCCTAATATCCTGAAAAAGAGATTTCCAACCAAAAATAATCAAAAGAGTTATGGAAGACATTCCATATTCATCAAAAGAAAAATCCACCAAGTTGATGTCTCAATTCTGAACTTCTATGCCCCAAGTGCAAAGGTACACCCACTTGTAAAAGAAATATTACTAGAGTATAAATCACACATGGAACCCCATACACTGATAGTGGGAGGCTTCAATACCGCAATGTCCCCAATGTAAAAGTCATCCAGACAAGAACAAAAAGAGATATATTGGAGCCAACTGATGTTATGACTCAAAAAGACCTAACAGATATCTACAGAATATTTTACCTAAAGGCAAAAGAATATACCTTCTTCTCAGCACCTCATGTCTTTCTCCCAAACTGACCCCATACTTGGTCACAAAACAAGTTTCAACAGATACAATAAAATTGAAATAATCCCCTGTATCCTATTAGAATATCACAAACTAAAGCTGGACTTCAACAACAACAGAAACAACAGAAAGCCTACAAATTCTTGAAAACTAAAAGCTCTCTATTGAAATACTATTGGGTCAAGGCAGTAATAAACAAAGAAATAAAACAATTCTTAGAATTCAATGAGAACAAAAAGACAACATACCAAAACTATGGAACACAATGAAAGGGGTGCTAACAGGAAATTTCATTGCACTAAGTATCTTCATAAAGAAATTAGAAAGATCTGAAATTAGTAACTTAACAACATACCTGAAAGCTTTAGAACAAAAAGAATCAAACACACCCAAGAAGGTTAGATTGGAGGAAATATTCAAACTGATGGCTGAAATTAACAACATAGGAACAAAGGACAACACAAAGAATGAATAACATAAATAGTTGTGTGTTTTTCTTTGAGGAAATCTACAAGACAGACAAAGACTTATCCCACCTAACTAAAAGACATACACACAGAGAATATCCAAATTAATAAAATCATCTAGGAAATCCAAAGAATTACTAGGTTATACTTCAAAAACATGTACTCCACAAAATTGGAAAAGCTAATTGAAATGGAAAAATTTCTTGATAGATATGGTTTAACAAAGTTTAGTCAAATTTCAATAAACAATTTAAATAGACATATATCCCTTTAGAAAATAAAATCAGTCATTAAAATTTTCCCAAGGGGAAACAAAAACCAAAAAACAATGACCAAACATTTTAACACAGAATTCTATCAGAATTTCAAAGGAGATCTAATAAAAATATATAAACAGATGGAACATATCCAAATTCATAAGGTCACAGTCACCCTGATACCCAAACCATACAAAGATTCAACAAAGAAAGAAAATTACAGAGCAATTTCCCTCATTAACAAGATGGAAAAATACTCAAGAAAATATTCACAAACTGAATCTAAGAACACATAAAGATATTCCACCATGATCAGTGGGCATCTGAAGGACCCAGACCCTCAACTAAACCTCTGCTTTGGCAGTCATGATAGGCTTCAGAAAAGGCCCAGCAAAATATTGGCTCCTGACACTGCAGGATGTGCTGAGCCCCTCCACACACACACCTTGCCTGACCTTGCCCTAATTACTGTGATACCCTTCAAGTAGTAAGGAACCAACCAGAAGTTAGCTGGTAGGTTTTGGATATGCTTTACTGATAATAGTGGAATGCAGTGGTAGCAATGGCCCTCGGATGGCCTCCAGCAACCTTTTCTGCAGCTGCAGCTGACCAATCAGGACAGGTTCCCCATTCCAGAATTTTGCCAATCCTGAGACTATTACTATGTGACTAGGAGACCCCAACACTCTCCCCTAACTCTACCCCCAATATATGCCCTACTCCACTGTTGCTCAGGGTCCTTCCTATTCTACCTGCTGTGTCAGACAGATGGAGGACCCAAGTTAGCTAGTAAATTAAAAAGACTCTTTGCTTTTGCATTGCATCTCCTCTCTTGGTGGTTGTGGTGGTTCAGAGTCTCTTCATAACACTTCTTTCCAGAGATGCAAGAATTGCTCATCATATGAAAATCTGTCAATTCAATCCACCATATAAATAAACTGAACAAGCAAACAAACAAAAAGAAAGCCACTGATCATCTGATTAGATACTGTAAAAACCTTTTAAAAATATCTAACATCAACTCATTATAAAAGTCTTGGAGAGATCAGAGATACAAGGGACATATCTAAATGAAATAAAGACAGTTAACAGCAAACCAATAGCCAATATCAAATTAAATGAAGAAAAATTTAAAAAAATAACACTAATATCAAGGACAAGATAAAGCTGTTCACTAAATCCTTATCTTTTCAATATAGTACTTGAAATTTTAGCTAGAGCAATAAGAATACTAAAGGATATCAAAGGGATACAAATTGGAAAAAAGAAATCAAAATATCCCTATTTGCCGATGTTATAGTATACATATGTGACCCCAAACTGTATATCAGGAAACTCCTACAGTTGATAAACACCTTAAGCAAAATGGCTGAATACAAAATTAAGTTAAAAAAAAAATCAGTAGCCATCAAATAGATGATAAATGCGTTGAGAAAGAAGTCAGGAAAAAAATACTGTTCCCAATACACTCAGATATAAAAAAAATAATGTAATTCTAATCAAGTAAGTGAAAGACCTTTATAATAAGGACTAGAAGTCTTTAAAGAAAAAATAGAGAAGATATAAGAAGATGAAAAGATTTCCTATGCTCATGGATCTTTGGGATTCAGATCTCATTAAAAGTAATCTATAGATTCAATGCAATTCTTGTCAAAATTCTAACACAATTCTTTACAGACATTGAAAGAGCAATAGTCAACTTTATATCAAAAAGCAAAATACCCGGGATAGCAAAAACAATCCAGTACAATAAATAACTTCTGGAATTATCACTATCTCTGAGCTTAATCTCTATTACAGAGCTATATTATTAAAAATCAAATGTCATTGACATAAAAACAGACAGATTGATCAATAGAATCAAATTGAAGGCCCAGACATAAATCTACACACCTATCAACAACTATTTTTTTTATTACAAAGCCAGAATTCCAGAGAGGAGGAAAAAATTTTCAACAAATGGTGATAGATTAACTGAATATCATCAGTATATACAAGAATGAAAATAGATCCCCATCTACCACTCTCTACAAAACACAAGTCCAAGTAGATCAGGACCTCAGAATATTGCATTTACCCTGAACCTGATAGAAGAGAATGTGGGAAATAATCTTGAATATATTGGCACAGCAGACAACTTCTTGAAAAAAACACCAGGCATTAAAATAAACAATTACTAAATGGGACTTCATAAAACTGGAAATCCTCTGTAAGGCAAGGGGCAATGTAAACAAGACAAAACTGCAGCCTACAGAATGGGAAAAGATTTTCACTAGCTCTATATTTGACAGAAAGATAATTTCCAAAATATTTAGACAACTCAAGAAACTGAACATCAATAAACCAAATAATCCAATTAAAAATTGAGGTAAAAATCTAAACATAATTCTCAACAGAGGAATCTCAAATGGCCAAAAAGTATTTGAAGAAATTTTCAACATCCTTCCCATCAGGGAAATACAAATCAAAATGACCCTGAGATGCCATCTTACACCTGTCAGAATGACTAAGACAAAAACACATGTGAGTCCCATGCTGTACTCCTCCAGTGCTGATTGGAGTGCAAACTTGTACAGCCACTTTGGAAGTCAAAATGGTTATTTCTGAGACAATGGAATTGATCTACTTCAAGACCCAGCTATACCATTCCTGGACATATACCCAAAAGACATTCCACCCTCATCAAGTATACTTATTCATTCATGTTCGCAGCAGCTTATTCATAATAGCCAGCAACTTGAAACAACCTAGATGTCTGTCAAATGAACAATGGATAAAGAAAATGTGGTACATTAACACAATGGAGTATTACTCAACCATTAAAAAATCATGAAATTTGCAGGTGACCAGATGGAACTAGGCAAAAAACCAACCAACCAAACACACAAAAAACCAACTTCCTGAATGAGTTAATCCAGACCCAGAAAGACAAACGTGGTTTGTGTTACTTATAAGTGGATATTATGTGTAAATAATAACCATGCCACAGTCAACAGACCCAGAGAGGCTAATTAACAAGGAATGCTGAAGGGGTGAAGGGGAGGTACTTGAATCTCCCTGGGAAGGAAAAATAGAATATACTTCTCAGGTTGATTGGTGGGTTGGCAGGCATGGTTGGATATAGGAGGGATCAAGTGAGGATGGTGAAGGGAGAGAGTACTTGGAGAGATGACTGGAATTGGGTGATTTGGGGGGCTAGGTAGAAACTTAGTTCAATGGATACTCCCAGAAATCTATGAGGGCAAAGATACAAGCCTGAACCAGCCATCTCCTTTAACCAGGAAAGTCTTCTAGTAGAGAGATTGGGACACCAACTCAGTCACAAATTTTGACCTACAATTTGTCCTGCCTGCAAGATGTGCTTAGATAAAGGGACCACAGAAATTGTGGAAGTGGCCAACCAAGGACTGATCCAGCTTGAGATCCATGCCACAAGGTGGAGCCCATGCCTGACATTGCCAGGAGGGCCAGGAACCAGATACTGGACAGCCTAGAGACCTAGGAATCAATTAAACAAGCACAATCAGAAGGAGAAGGAGGAGGAGGAAGAGGGGAAGGAAGAGGAAGAAGAAGAAGAAGAAGAAGAAGAAGAGGAGGAGGAGGAGGAGGAGGAGGAGGAGGAGGAGGAGGAGGAGTGTTGGGAGCTGCAAAGTACCTCGCCCAGAAGATGGCGCTGGTTTCCGCCTTCCGCCAGCCTGACAGCGAGTGCTCTCTGTGGTAAACAACTCCTAATTTGGTAAAGGCCATCTATCCTCTTAATTCTGCTTGGAGACAACCTATCCTGGCGCGCCACGTAGGGTTAGGTGATTGGTGGATGTAGACTATATCAGGCCCCATCTTCCTATACCAGGGGCCGCCATTCCATGTAAATCAAGGTTCCCGACGTCGTTCTTGCTGGTTGAGGGTGGACTCGACAGAGAAGGAGGAGGAGGAGGAGGAGGAGGAGGAGGACAAGAAGAAGAAGAAGAAGAAGAAGAAGAAGAAGAAGAAGAAGAAGAAGAAGAAGAAGAAGAAGAAGAAGAAGAGAAATGAAATTATTTCTAATGATATTCTGCTATACTGATAGACAGGAGCCTAGCATAATCATCATCAGAGAGGGTGCATCCAGCAATTGACACAAACAGGAGCATAGAGCCACTGCCAAACCTTAGCAGGAGGTTGGTAAATCCTGTGGAAGACAGAGAGGAGGATTGCATTGTAAGAATCAGAGAATTCAAACACACCACAAGACAATCCACAGAATCAACTAACTTGGACCCATAGGGTTTCACGGAGGCTGAATCAACAATTAAGGAGGCTTCTTGGGACTGACCTAGAACCTCTGCATATATGTTATGGTTGTGCAGCTTGGTCTTCTTGTGGGATTCCTAACAGTGAGAGCAGCAGCTGTCTCTGACTCTTTTGACTGCTTTTGGAACCCCTTTCCTCCTGGGTTGCCTTGTCCAGCCTTAATATGAGGGGATGTGCCTAAACTTTATTGCAGGTTAATATCCATGGAGGTCTGCCTTTGTGAGAAGGCATGGATGAGGTGGGGTATGGGGGAAGGACTGGGAGGAGAGAAGGGAGAGAAAAGTGCAATTGGCATGTAATACATGAGAAAATAAAAAAGCTTTGTAATTGCAAGAAAAACTGAAGAGAAAGAATCTGAGATCACATTAAAAAATCTACCTTTGGATTAAGAAGCATTATCGTTCTATTACTCTAAAATATGAAAGTTTAGGGTTCTAAAAACTAAAGAACTTGAATAATGTTTCATATAAAATATTCTTGTTGTTATATTTTACAGCCATAAGAATAGTGAGTATAGCCTGCCAGCAATTAAAATGTCAAACCAATCTAAAATGCCCACAGCTTCTTATGAAATGGGGAGTGGGGGTTGTAGGTCAGTTGTAGCATGTGCCTTGACTAGTATAGGTGGTAGATTTAATGTCAAATACCAGATTAAAAAATAAAATCTAATATTCTATGTTCCAGTACCTTCTAGATTATTCAATGTAATTATAGAACTGAGGATTGAGTTATATCTCCAAGAATATATTTAAAACCCTGTACTCATTAAGTACCAAGTTCTGAGATTTGGTCTATAGACTGTGCAGGGGTTCAGACAACAGAAAGACTGAAAATACCCAAGGCAAGGATCATTTACTTGAAATTAGTTACTGGAGTGCATATTTACAATTTTTTAAAAGTCCAAATAACACAGTCAGATGTGTGACAAGATGAGAAAGCCAACGTAAGTACTCCCTGTTCATATGGAAATCACAGAATAAATAGTAGGTTGTTCTGATCCAGCTGTGATATTGAAAGTGTCACTTTGCCTTGTTATGTATTATGGACTCTGAATTCTTTTATATATAAAAGCCCAAAGGTCACCTGACATGTCATCCAGGCAATTACTACTTCTCTCATTGTGTAAGTCAATGGCTGGTAAAGTAGTACTCATTACAGTGCAGGAGTGCTCTGTTCTTCCACCCAGGCACCTCCTTGGTGATATACAGAGTTAGAGAAATAAAGTCATTAGAAGTAATCACACCATTGCCTGCTGAGAAGTGTGAGCTTTATTTAAAGCACAGCACTCAGGTTAGGCTTAAAGAGAATCACATCCACTAAATATTATACATAGTAGACCTGGCAGGAATGTAAGGTGGTGGTCAGGCCAGTTTCTATTAAATAGAAACATGTGAAATTGAGGATATGAGGACATCACATCCTCAGGCTTGTAACAGGTGTTTACAGGACCAAAGTCCTGCCTTGTCCTCAATGCTTCTTAAGCACTCAGGTTTTGAGTTTGCAGGAATCCATCCAATAGCTCCCTGGCAAGAATTATGTTAATTAAGATCTGTCCAAATCTCCTTATCTAAGACATAATCTAAGAAAAAAATTTTGTTCCTAGAAAATTGATTCCCATTCTGTTATCTTCTCTAGAAATTTTGAATGCAGTGTTTTGGGGGTCAGGGGGTTGTGTTGTTTTGTTTTTTCTTCCAATACAAATCAAGGTGAGCTAAAGAAATTGAAAAATAATGTCACAAGCTAGAAAAACTAAAAGCTTATTGATACTAATTATAATTCATTATATTTTCATTGGTATTATTTGTATTATATTTCCTGCCTTTCTCCATAATAGGTGTATTTAAAATTTAATTTAATTACCTCACAAAACTGTGTAGTTCCAGCAGATGAACTTCAATTGTAGTAGGTGAATTATAAGAGAAAATTGCATACTTGCTTTTTCTTTTTCTTTTTTGCCCTTGTGAGTTTAATAATGGCAAGGAATGTCGTTTATTCTTTTCCTTAATAATTTACCTCACTTCTTCCATGGCCCATACTATATAACACATTTGGGGAAAGTTAGAAAATAATATTTCAATCATGGACTTCTGAATGATAAAATCATGAAGTAAGTAAACAAATACAGATGAGAAGGTTTTTATAATGGGTCAATTTTCTGTGTAAAATAAGGACTTGTATTTTGTGTTACCACAAATTACTTTTGATTACATTAGAAATTTGTACAATACAGTAGAGGTGCTTTTGGACTGAGGAGATAGCTTAGCAGTTAAAAGACCAAGCTTTTCTTCCAGAGGACTCATGTTTGATTCTCGCTACCAACATGGTAGCTCACAATCATGTGTAACTGTAGCTTCAGGAGGTCTTATTCACTCTTCTGGCTTCGGGCACTTTATGAACTAGGTACATAGACAAACATTCAGGCAAAACACCTGCAAACATAAAATAATAAAGCAATATTTAAAATAAAAGAAGTGTTGTGAGGTTAATGTAGTAATTCTGTTTTCTAAAATAACAGTAACAAGGTTTTCATCTTTATTCAAGTGTGATCTCCAGTTCCATCTCAGATTATTCAAGTACCTTTGTCACCTTAACACACACATCTTGACACTTGGAAAGCATTTCGTCCTGTTATTAATTTTTCATAAATAACCAGAATTGGAAATACTAAATATACCAATATCACATATTAGTGAATGACAACAGATTTCAACTTTAGCATATATTTTAGAAAAATGTGTTTTCTATATTTAAAAAAATAAATAAAACATGGTTTAAACTTAAAAGTAATGACAGTTTAGTTTCATGGCCACACTATCCAACCCCAGTCTACTTTATCCCTGTCAATGCTAATTATCAGCTTCTCAGTTTGGTACAGATTCTTTCATGCCTTTTGTCAGGTGTGTATTTCTATACATGTATAGTCCCAGAAAACCTATAAGGCACTGGTGCTTCAATTTGTAAGTGGTGAAATTGAGCTGATGTTATTTTGAAACAGTTTATAATTCTACTTTGTATCCAAGAGTCTTTTCCTCATTAGCATATCAGCTCTACTCCTTTCCATTAAGACACTACATAGTGTCCTTCAGCAAGAGCCTATTTCTTTTGTTATTGCCTTTTCTTTCTTAATGAACAATATTATTGCAATGTTGTGGATGGAACAATGAATATAGAAGACTATGATTTGATTTCTATTGATTTCTCAATTTCTTATGTGCACTTGAACATGGATATTATTTCCCCATTTGCCATGTATCTATGTATCTATATATGTAGCTATGCTTTCAAGAGAAGCATATGCCTTGCAAGTGTTAGATGGTACCATTATTATGTCAATTCAATTTGTCATGCATTTATGGAATGTTTGCTATAAGATATATTCTTCTGGGAGTTTCATAGAAAATTATAGCATATTTTACTAAAGAACATGTGAAATGGTGAAAATAAAAGACAACAACATAAAACATTGAGAGAAAGTAGTATATAATCTGCATTATGTGGATGTGAGATGCAAAACTCAACTGACTTATAGGGGAGAAAGACAGTACCCTGATAAATGAGATGCGAAACTGCTTTTTTGAGACATGAAAATTTGAAACACATTACTTAATTAGGAGGAATGATGAACAGAATATTCTAGTTCCCTGTTTTATAAATTGGATTTCTGGTTTTCATTTGTGTGGTGATGAGTTTGAGTCTAGGTCCTTAAGCCTTTTAAATAAGTGCAGTGCCTCTTGGCATCTCCCCAGCTATAATCCAGATTTGCAAATTTGCTCAAGCAGAGGTCCCAGAGACTCTGAGTCTTTCTAGAAATTTCTGGAGCACTACTTTCATGCAGGGACTGTAACTTCTCCTCTCCCCCAATTGTATGTGTGCTTGTGTTCTCTCTCTCTCTCTCTCCCTCTCTTTCTCTCTCTCTCTCTCTCTCTCTCTGTGTGTGTGTGTGTGTGTGTGTGCTGAAACAACATAAGGGATAATGGGTTTCTTTTACTTCAAGTTTGAAAGTGTATTTTTAATGAGGGCAAGATTGGCTCACTTTGCAGCACAGCAACAGGAGCATGAACTTTGTCTGATAACATCTGTGAGCAGTACAGAATTAGAGAGGCTAGAAACTTTGTTGATGTTTAACCTATAAGACCCACTTAAACTCACCCTTTTCTTCTAGTTGGAACCCAACTCTTCAAGGGTTCTACAACTCCACAAAACATCTACACCTTGAAATATATATATATATATATATATATATATATATATACTTAATATATAATATGTACATGTATGCATGCATATAAACCTATAATCAAATTAAAATTTATTCTTCACAATACTCCATTTTCAGAAAATTTTTACCCTGGAGGAAACCAACTCTCAAGAAGTGATACACCTTCATAAAAATCATGACTGAAATACTTGGTTCATGTTCTTAGAAGCTTTAATTTAATTAATACTGTTTTATTGTCCAAGTTAATGATGAACATTCATTCAGCCAAACCCTGAGTGATTTTGTTTTCCTGGGAGTTTAAAAGGATATGTCTTTTAAGACTGTTACCATAGCTTTGAGTGTTCCTGTAATATACATGCATGAAGCTTTAATTCTATGCAAATTCTTGTGTCTCAAAATATTTTCTAATATCATAGTTCCTAATTTTCAGAAATATGATGAAGTAGTAGAAAGAGGCTATCTGCCTGGCTTATCATTTTTTTGTTCATGAATCACTTTGTGTCAACTTTTCAAAGGCACACAGAGAAAAATAACAATAATGCAATTTCCTAAATCTCCTTCAGTGTTTGAAAAGTCCAGTTCCAGATAATGAAGTTGAGTGTGGTGAAATTTGAATTCCACAGAGCACGTTATTTTAACTCACAGTTATTTATTCTAATAAAGAAGAAGAATCCCTGGATAATTGAAATCCATAGATAATTGAAAAAACTGCATAGAGCAATATTTTCAAATTCAACCCATAGCAAATTATTTTATTGGTATTGTAGCCAAGCAACAAAACTTTCACATTCAAATTTCACTTCTTCTCCCTTTTCTTCTCACAAAATGGTGTGGGAAATGGGTAAATTAAATAGTAAATGCTAAAAACTACCAAGAACAGAAAGTAAAGGCTACCTAGCTCCTAAATGATGGAGGTTGGAAACAGGTAGCTGAAGCTTTTATGGTACAAAGTTGATCTTGTTTGGTATTGTGACTTGGTAATTCCAATATTTCATCAAACCACAGAATAGACATTTATTGAGTACCTACCAAATTCCTGGGAATAGATCAATGCATTCTTATGTCCTTTCTTGACCTGCCCTAACACTGTAGGTGAACAGCCTTTACAATAATGGATAAACCAGTTGTTGAGTCTCAGCTGGATGTCATCAAAGATTCTTGATACAATGTGTTAAAATCAAGTAGCTTCGAGGCCAGCCTGGTCTCTAGAGCGAGTGCCAGGATAGGCTCCAAAGCTACACAGAGAAACCCTTTCTCGAAAACCAAAAAAAAAAAAAAAATGAGTAGCACAATCAGTGTAAATATCCACAATTTAAAGGGGGAATTGATTAATTTAAGGAATATATGTCAGTCATTTTTCTGAAGGAGGGAATGGTAGAACAATTAGGTTTTGGAAAATAAGGGAAATAAAGGTGAGATGACCTATTGGATATCTTGAAGTTAGAATTTTAGGATGTATATCTGACCACACAATACCATTTTTAAGTATTTGGATATTATCAGTAAACCGTGCAATAAAAATGAGGACAAACTCTTTTCAGGAAGCTGAGCCTCATCTCATTCTTTCAACTTGGTGGAAGATCCACTCTGCTGGGTAGACATGGCCAAAATATTCAGTACTCTTTACCCTCAGATTCCATTAACTAAAATGTTTAGTAAGAAACCATACACTGAAATGTATAAAACCCCGAGGGAATAAATAATCAAGTAAGATCTAAATAAATGAAGAGATGTTACAGGTTCACAGATTGAAAGATTAGCATGATATAAATTCCTCTACTTGGTCTGAAGATTTGATTGATTAAATATAGCAGGCCATTGTTTGGTTAACAAAATGATTTTAACATGCATATGAAATAAGCAAAGAATTCAGATAAGCCAATATAACCCTGACAAAGAACAAATTTTGAAGTCTTATTTTACTTGGTGTTAAGACTTCATGTAAGTCATAACAGTCAACTAAGAATTTTGGGTTTTTGAATGTGTATATGTATGCTCAGATATTTGTGCACATATATCTCCACCTTCTGTATTGAAAGAGTCCTTCAGGACCTGCTGCCTCCTGTTTACTGCAATTGTAAGCAGACTACCCAGCAGAATAGGATTTTATTTGTTCTAGGGTCATAATTCCAGCTTCCACACTTGTGAGACAAACACTTTACCCACTGGCCCATCTTTCTAGTCTCTTCAATTGACTTTTGAAAGAGACACAATCATAAACAGGAGTTCTTTCCCATAAATGTTGTGGAAATAGTTACATGTATATATCCCAAGCACTAATCATAGACAAAATATTATGCTGTATTTGAGTAAGTACGTTTGTCTAAAAAGGATCCAAATATATAAAATTTTAGAAAAAAATATAGGAAAATTCTGTGTGGCCTGACCAACACTCAGACAAGTGAGTCCTAATAAACTCAGTGGGACAAATACACAAAAGGCATCAAAGCAAGAGGGGCTTGTGAAGAGAGAGGCTTCAGTCAGAGAGGGAGGGTAATGAAGATGGGGACAGTGTGTAAAAGTAGCTAAAATTTGTGATATAAATTTATGAAAGAATCAATCAGATCTTAAATTGTTTTAGAAGAAAACATGAGAAGATAAATTTTGTTTAAAATCATTGCATTATGAAAGACAAATGAAGATCTCTTCAATTTCCCCTAATTAAATTGTCATCTGAAAGCCTTCATCCAGTAACTGATGGAAACAGAAGCAGAGATCCACAGCCAAGCATTGGGCTGAGCTCAGGGAATCCTGCTGAAGAGAGTGAGGAGGGATTGCAGGAGTCAGGAATGTCAAAGACATCACAAGAAAGCACAGAATCATCTATCATGGGCCCATAGGGGCTCACAGAGACCGAACCAACAACCATGGAGCCTTCAGAGAACTAAATAGTCCCTGTACATATATGTGACAGTTGTGTAGGTTGGACTATTTGTGGAACTCCTAACAAAGGGAGGAGGAGGTGTACCTAATGCTTTGGCTGTCTCAAATACTGAATTGCCTTGCCAGCCCAAATACAAGAGGAGTTAATTACCCATATGACAACTTGATATACCATGCTTTGTTGATACCTATGGGAGGAGGAGAGTATTGGGGGAGGTATGGAGAGGGAATGGGAGGTAAAGAGGGAGGAGATACTGAGGTCTGGATGTAAATATGTAAATAAAATGATAAATTAATTCAATAATAAAAAGGACAAATGAAAAGAATATGTATAAGTGTGTTTGGTAAAAGGCTATATTTGAAATAGAACATTAAAAACTGCACAATCGATATGGAATAAAAAAGTCAACAAATTCACCACAGATGAGAACATACACATGACAAAGTGTGTGAAGTTGTTCATCATCTTTTGTAGTTTGGGAAGTGTAATCAACAATTTCATCTATTTGCATAGCTATATAAACTAAAAAGCATGGAGAAACAATAACTTTCATGCACTGTTGGTGTGAAAGTGAAATGGTGCAGACATTTAAGAAAGCAATTTGGTAATTACTTTAACATGGGCCACTTTCTTATCATATCATCCAATAATTATTTATCAGTTATTGTTCAACAGAATTGAAAGCAATGACTATTAACACAAATATTTGTAGCATCTTTGTTCATAATCAGTAATACATGGAAATAGTTAAGTTTTATTTGAATAGATAAATGGACAAATAAACTGTGGTACATCCATACAATGGAACATTGTTTACTGATTGAGATACATGTGCTATCAGCCAAGAAAGGCCATGAATGAATCTGGATTTCTGCTAAAGAAAGGAGCTACTGTGAAAATGTTACATGCAGTATTTCAGTTATGTAACATATTGCAAAAGATGACAGAAGAAAAAGATCTATAGTTTACAGAAAATTCAAGGCATATCTGAGCTTTGAAGGGGAGTTCAGTATGTTTTTAGAACAGTGAACACATCTGAGTGTTTTCAAAAACAAGTATGTCAGTTTACACTTTAATAACCCGATAACTTCACAGAACAAAGAATGAAAATTTACACAAATAAGAAAGCAAAAATTTAAGACATTTTAAGATTCTAGAATGAAATTCTGAAGGTAAGACCAAACCAGGTCTCCTGAACAGCCTTCATCCAGTAGCTGATGGAAGCAGAAGCAGGCAACCACAGCTAAGCACTGAACCATATATACTCCTGGAATGCAGTTGTAGAGAGAGAAGAGGGATGAGCAAAGCAGTCAAGACCGTGCTGGAGAAACTTACAGAACCAGCTGACCTGACCTAGTGAGAGCACATGGACCCCCGTGGTAAAGCTGGGGAACCAGCATTGGACTGAACCAAACCCTCTGAATGTGGGTGCCAGTTAGGAAGCCTGGGCAGTCTATGGGACCTCTAATAGTGGAACCAGTTTTTAATCGCTAGTTCACAAATGGACTTTGGGATTCCATTCCCTATGGAGGGACACTATTTCAGCCCAGATACGTGGAGGAGGGCCTAGGTCCTCCCCCAAACGATGTGACAGACTTTTATGATCCACCATGGAAGGCCTCACCATCCTTGGGGAGCTGGTGGGGTGTAATGTACCATGAAAAAGGATTTACCACCATGCAACATTCTAGTCACAAGAAATACATTTTTAGAGGACTAATTCATGATCACCATCCAATACTCATGACCAGTTGCCTGTAAAACTGTTAAGGACATCAACAACAACAGAAGACTGAAACCCAACAAATATGAGCTTAAAGAGATGTGACCTTAAACATACTGTGGCATTTTGATGCAGTTCTGAAGTAAAAAAAAAAAGGGGGGGGATATTAGGAAAACAGTGAGGGAGTAAATGAGGCTTGTATTGTTTAAAAAAAAAGTCTCAGTATCAGCCGCTAGTTGTGACAAATGTACACAGAAATTCAAGCTGGTGGTAACAGGAGAACCTGGCTAGAGAGTAAACTGTGATGCTTTGAATTTTTGAGAATGTTTCTCTTTCTTCCTGACAATCTACTCTTAGGGAGTTAGTCTTTGCCTTATACAGGAACTTTCATTTAATAATTCTTGCTTTCTGTGAGAGGCATTGTCCACTAACACAATCTAATACATTCCAAAATAGTGATTTTAAGTTGTGTTTTGAGATTAGCTTACTGGCTAGTCAGTTTTCATAAGGCTTTCTTAGATACATACTTAATAAAACACAGCAAAATCCAATAATTCAAGTATCTATTTAAGATCTGAAACATCTATGCATAGATAACATGACAACTGAAGCTGCTGAAAGTTCTCCTACCTCAGGTTTCAGGTCCATTAAACTTTACCATTCTCAAAGCACAAAGCCTATTCCAATTTTACACCAAAATAGAAGCCTCACTATCTTCTTCAAAGAACTTTAAAATGAAATGTAGTCATAAAATAAAACACTGGTTGGCTTTTTATGTTAATCAAGCTTTGTAGTGCTTTAGCTGCCATTGTGTGCATGTGAAATTTGTTGCCAGTTCAGAGCTAAATTCACTTAGGCAACTAGATGACTTTGGTGTTGTATATTTCTACACATTAATAGAGTCATTTGCATGCTAAAGAAGTGGGAATTTTACTCTTCTGTGGTCACCAAGGATTAATTTAATGAATTAAAGAGGGTTTGGGCTGTCTTCTGGGGGACAGAAGGTTAAAAGGTACATTTTACTAAATATTTAAAATCTTTAACCTTTGTGGTATAGATCTCCATGACACAAGAAATGATAGAAACTTAAAGCAACATTGCATCTTCCTTGAAATGTTCCCTTTTTCAAGTTCAGAAGAAATGTTCCTGATTCTTTGAAATAATAAGCAATATTTTCAGATGTTATAATTCTTATTTGGAAGAATTTCTAATTATGTCTGTTTCCCTGTGAGTTCTGTTTTGTTAGACAGGTGCACAGTGTGGGGAAGTTTCCCATGTGTGCAGGAAGCACTAACGTTGTCATATGCCTTTCTTCAGTGACATATGGGGCAATCTTAGAACTCACAGTGTCTGCTGCTAAATGAACAGCTTTAATGTTTCTATTTAATTATTAACTTGGTCACTAGTGGCAAATTAAAAACCATCTTTTTTCTTTTGCTCTTGGAAGTTTTGTAAGAATTTATTGGTTGACATCTGGTGTTATTGCCCAAAGTTATCAGGCACAAAGGAAGACAGTAAAATAATAGATGGTTTTGGAAGCAATGACACTATATGTAGGAAACAGTTATTGCTTCTATTAGAGACAACCCTTTTCTACAATGAGTGTGTTACATATAATGTACCAAATATAAAACACAAGTGAGGTGTATTTGTAAATTGAAGTGATATTTATAAAAATAGGAAACAGTCCAATAGTTTATTTCTAGGTTTAATCTCTCACTGGGGTCTGACAATGGCCTGGCTTTCACAGCCAAAGTTTCACAAAATCTGGAAACGTTCTTAAATGTTGATTAAAAACTACATGTGCCTATAGGACACAAACTAAAGAGAGACAAAAAAAAAAAAAAAAAAAAAAAAAAAAAAAAAAAAAAAAAAAAAAAAAAAACAAACCTTGAAGGAAAGTTTAACTAATATATACTTGAGACTGGAAAAAATTGGTCTGACCTCCTAATATTTGCCCTACTAAGGACTAAGTGCACCCCATATCAAGAAGGTTTTGCCTCATTTAAAATTATATTTGGGAGCCCTCAGCAAGCTAAAAGATGTTGTTTATAAAGTAGAAATTACTAACCATTCATTACTTCCTCAAATCCTAACACGTCATCCTACAAGCCCAGAGGACTATTCCACAGAAGGTTTGATTGCCATGCCCTTGACCACGTCTGAGCCTGCTCAAATGTTCCAGGCTGGAGAACTAGTGAGGGTAAAGAGGATCCCAAACTGGAGCCTGGAGCCAACCATTAATGTACATACCCTGCAGTCCTTACAACACCTACAGCAGTGAAGTTCACCAGTGTCACCCTTTGATCTGCCATCCCCTAAAGGTAGCTTCAGAGAATAATAGATGGGTCATCACCAGGTCCTCTAACATATTACTGATAAGACTGACACAGGTCCTATGACTATGACTGACACATTTTCTTTTTTATCTCCTCATGGAAAGGGCACATAAACCCTGTAACCAAAGATCTTTTGTATAAAAATTTAAAAAACCAAAAACCAAGAAGCTCATAGCCTATCTCTTCACTGAGACCCAGCCCATATTCTATTCCTGAGGATGTAGAACCACCAATGTAAAAAGGGGGCTCTGATCTACCCACTACTATGCCTGACTTGCTGATGGCCCCCAAACTGCCAAGAGCTGAGTGAATACCATTGTTTCAGCATAACTATAAAACCAAATACTCCAGGGGCCACAGTGACTTTTTCATAGTCCTAAAATATAAGTCATCCCAACCTGCATGTGGCTTCAGGCAATGCAAACCCCTATCTATAAAGATTAAAGCCTGGCAAGAAAAAAAAAGATCATTATTGGGAAACTGGTAGAATTTAGGGAATCAGTTTGAATGTAAATGGTTGAAACCTTGATAACAAATTTACTATCAAAAAAGCAAAACAAAACAAAATAAAACTTCCACCCAGGGTCATCTGCCCCATTAGCCCATCTTGGTACTTGGAAATAGAGGCCACCTAAGGTGGCAAGCCTAAAAACTCCAAGGTCCTCAGGAATTATTTTGCTAACCACAGGGGTAAAGATCCAAATGACAACAAAAGCCAGCCACTCAGTATTCAGGGTGATAAAAGTAATACATCAGTTCCTTAACCTTTCTTTCCCAGATATAGGTAAAGACTCTTAGCTGTGCCTTCACCTTAAAACCTCATATTATATTGGTTTAAAAATTAATCTATAACATGTTCTTCCTCCAATCCTGGCAACTGTAAATGAGACCAACCTAAGCTCACTTTGGGTGCCCTCCAAGGAAAGACTGCCTGCTTCCTATTACCAATATAATCTCCTAGATATTTCTCCCACCCATGCTCTTATAGCCATATACAGCAGGGTAACTCCAAGCATGGTGGTCAAGTATACTTCCAGGCCCCAGAGACTACCTAGCTTGCTTGCACTAATGGCTTAACCAAGTGTGCACGCTATGAATTGTTTGAACCAGAATAGCCCCCACTCATTTGCTCCTTTGTGTATGTCATATTACAGGTGCTTATCTATAATGAAAAAGAGAGCAGGGTACAATTATATCTAGATTCTGTGCAGGGCACCATCCCCATTAGCATTCCCCTGTTGGTGGGGCGTGGATCATATCTCTGCTGCAGTTGGAAGTTCAGCCCTAATGGGGTGGGGGTGGGGGACTTGGTGGTCAGACAGACCTAAGCCATTTGAAAAACTCTACTACACTTCTGAAAGCCCAGAGCAGAAGTTGTTCTTCAAAATCTGGACCTTCTTTTCATGAAACAAAGAGGTCTGTATATGACACTGAAACTTGTTAGTTCTATGCCAACTAGTCAGGAGTAATTCAAAAAAAACTTTAGGCATGGTAAATAGTCCTTGTTTTCCTCCTACCCCTCATTTACTACTCTACTTATAGCCCTTGCTGGGTCGTTAATCCTTCTGTTCCTACCCCTCAGTATAGGACCCTGTTTGTTCAACTGCCTATGTAGCTATGTAAAACAGACTAAATTCTATTTAATTGTTAATGCTGAAGAGTTAATATGACATACTGCCCAAAGATGAGTCCGTGATTTAACACAAGCCCATAAGCCCAGTGCGGAATATAGCAGGTCCTCAGACCTTAGCACAACTGAAGCCCTGCTAAAGATACTGCTCTGAACTTAAACCCAGCACTTAGGCTCCAGCAACTTTAAAAATGGAAACAAAAACCTAGCTTGTAGTCCCAGGAAAGTTCCTGAGTAAAAAGTCCCAAAGAAATCCTCTAACCCTGTTTTTGGGCGTCTGTAGTTCTGCTTCTTGCTAACTGAAGTGTGCTAACCAGGATATTATTTTTACACATGAAACACAGAGAGAGCTGTAAGTCTTGCAGGTGCATGATTTGGATAAATTTCTCATGCACCTACTGGGCAATAATAATGACTGTCTTTTTTGGCTTTTAAGGGTGTCTATTTTAAGATGAATATCTATGATGGATGTTACCTTGTAACATCCCCCTACTGGCATAGCCAGCTGAGTTATTTTCTAAATATAAACTATCTGGGGTAGTCTTTGAGACCAGTTGGACGGCTTTCTTAGCTATTACTAGTTGTCATTGCTTATGAAACTAATCAATAACTTTGCTTATTTCTCTTCCATAACTTACAATCATCTCATAACTATTCACACTTGAATCTCTACTGGTTTTAAGAGTGTTCTTGGTCTTGTAATTATCAACATTCTGCATTAGATAGGATTTGTTCCTCTAATGAAAGCTTAAGATTTCTATCTTTCTGAACTGACTTTTCCTTTTAATCCAACTCACAACTCCACAGATTTATAATTCAGAAATTTATGTTTCAAGAAAGTGAATTTTAAAATGTTAGTTTTTAAAATTCTGAAGCTTATCTAATAGGTATCCAATGATTATTAAACATTTTGTAGAGTGATTTATCTTCTATGATCTGTTCTCTCATCAATTCCACCAATCACTTTTAGCAATTGTTTCTATTTTTACAAAGACAAACATTTATAAAAATTTCTGAAAAACATTCTTATTCCTTTAGTGTTTCAGTTATGTGTCATTCGTTTCTAAATGAAATAACTAGGATTTTTTATTCATCATTTTTTATCATTTTGACAGTTTTTTATTTAAATTCTTTAATTACTACTCATATTTACATATCCATCCCCCCATTCCCTCACCCTCTCATCCTCCCAATTTCCCCCACACCCCACCAACATATCCATTAACTCATCCCCAGGGATAGAGGCCCACCACCAGGGACCTTCAGAGTCTGTCATATTATTTGGGGGAGGGCCTAGGCCCTCCTTGCTTTATCTGGGCTGCAATAGTATCCCTCCATAGGGAATGGACACCCAAAGTCCACTTGTGCTCTAGGGTTAAAGACTGGCTCTACTGTTAGAGGTCCAATAGACTGTTTTGGCCTCCTAGCTGGCACCCACATTCAGAGGGCTTGGTTCAGTCCATGGCTGTTTACCAAGCTTTATTACTAAGGTCTCCATGCCCTCACTAGGTCAGGTCAACTGTTTCTGAGGGTTTCTGCAGCACCATCTTGGCCCCTTTGCTTATCCCTCCTCCATCTCCACAACTGGATTCCAGTAGGATGGTTCAGTGCTTAGCTGTGGGTACCTGTTTCTGTTTCAAACAGCTACTAGATGAAGGCTCTGGGAATGGTATCCAAGGTAGACATCAATCTTATTATCGGGGAAGGGCATCAATGCATCCTTTCCACCACTGCCTGGATTCTTAGTTGGGTCATCCCTGTTCATCCGCTAACATTTCCCCTGTGCCAGACCTCCCTCCAAACCTGTACTGTCTCCATCTATCAAGGCATCTTCTTTCTTGCCCTCCTCTACTCCTCACCTGTCTCAGTCCTCTTGTTCTCCTCCCACCTCCCCTTATTCCCATCCCACCTCCTTCATCTCACCCCATGTTCCCAGTTTGCTCAGGGGTTCTTGTTCTCCTCTCCTTCTTTGAGGGACTATGCAATCTTCTCCTGGTGTCCTCCTTGTTTCCTAGCTCCTCTGGCAGTGTGGATTATAGACTGGTAATCTTTTTCTTCATGTCTAAAAATCATATATGAGTAAGTACATACCATATTTATATTTTTGTGACTGGGTTACCTCACTCAGGATGGTATCCTCTAGTTCCATCCATTTGCCTGCAAATTTCAAGATTCCAGTATTTTTTTTCCACTGAATAGTACGCCATTGTGTACCATTCTTCAGTTGAGGGGCATCAAGGTTGCTTCCAGGTTCTGGATATTACAAATAATGCTGCTATGAACATAGTTGAATATATGTCCTTAGTGTGTGAATGTGCATTCTTTGGGTATATGCCCAAGAGAGGAATTGGTGGATCTTGAGGTAGAGTAATTCTCATTTTCCTGAGAAACTGTCAATACTGAATTCCAAAGTAGTTTGTACAAGCTTGCACTCCCACCAGCAATGGAGGAGTGTTCCTCTTTCTCCACATCCTTTACAGCATAGACTGTCATAGGTATTATTGATTTTAGCCATTCTGACAGGAGTAAGATGGTATCTCAGAGTAGTTTTGAGCTGCTTTTCCCTGATGGCTAAGGATGTTGAGCACTTTACCAAGTGTCTTTCAGCCATTTTAGATTCCTCTGTTGAGAATTCTCTATTTAGTTCTGCACTCCAGTTTTTAATTGCATTGCTTGGTGTTTTGGTGGCTATCTTCTAGAGTTCATTGTATATTTTGGTGATCAGCCCTCTGTCAGATATAGGGTTGGTGAATATCATTTCCCATTCTGTGGGCTGGCGTTTTATCTTGCTGACTGTGTCCTTTGCCTTACAGAAGCTTCTCATTTTCAGGAGGTCCCATATCTTAACTAATCTGTAGCTACCATTTTATCACGTTGACAGTGTCTTTTGACTTGAGAAGCTTTTCAGTTTCAGAAGGCTTCTTTATTAATTGTTGATCTCAGTGTCTGTACTGCTGGTGTTACATTCAGGAATTAGTCTCGTGTTAATGTAGCCAAGGCTACGTTCCTCTTTCACTTCTATCAGGTTCAGTGTAACTGGATTTATATTGAGGTCTTTGATCTAAGCAGAGTTAATACTAATACTCCTAAAACTGTTCCACAGAATGGACACACAAGGAATATTACCAAATTCTTTTTATGAGGCCAGAATTACCCTAATTCCCAAACCAAACAAAGATGAAACAAACAAAGAAAATTACAGACCAATCTCCCTCATGAACATTGATGCAAAAGTACTCAAGAAAATTCTAGGAAACTGAATCCAAGAAGACATCAAAAAAGTCATCTACCATGATCAAGTAGGCTTCATCCCAGAGATGCAAGGATGCTTCAACATATGAAAATCTGTCAATACAATTCACCGTATTCAAACCCTATTTATTCAATATAGTACTTGAGGTTCTAGCCAGAGAAATAAGACAACAAAAAGATATCAAGGGGATACAAATTGGAAAGGAAGATGTCAAACTTTCACTATTTGCAGATGATATGATATGATTCATAAGTGGTCCCAAAAATTATAACAGGGAACTCCTACATCTGGCAAACACCTTCAGTAATGTGGATGGAAACAAGATTAACTCAAAAAATTAGTAGACCTCCTATATACAAATGATAAATGGGCTGAGAAATAAATTAGAGAAGCAACCCCCTTAACAATAGCCACAAATAATCTAAAATATCTTGGGGGTAACTCTAACCAAAAACTGAAAGACCTGCATGACAAGAATTCTAACTTTCTGAAGAAAGAAATTGGGGACGACAGAAATGGAAAGATCTTCCATGCTCATGGATCCGTAGTGTTAGTATTCAGGCATTTGTGCTGGCCTGAACTTGGTGTTCTGAGAGGGTGCATCCTCAGATGTAGTCACTAAGAGTACCACCTGTGCACATGCTTTATTTTCCATTTTAAAAGGGCCCTGCACACCTCCCCTCTCTCTCCCTCCCTTCCCCTCCAACCTCTGCTTCTCTGCCTGTGTCTCTGTGCCACCCACCTCTCTTTTCTCATCTGCTGTTCCTATCCCCTGAAGTCAGTCTCCCTTCTTCCCTCTTCTTTTCTCATCCCCTCCTTCCCCCCAAATAAAACCTCCTGGTGAGTTCTGTTGCATTGCATCTTTCTCTCTTGTACTGTTTTTTTTTTTTTTAATTACAACAAGCAGGATTAATATAGCAAAAATGGCAGTTCTGTACCACAAGAGTAACAGAACTGTGCTGTTTTCTGGGATTTTGTTTTTTAATTTATTGTTGTTGTTTGTTTGTTTTTTTTTGTTTTTGTTTTGTTTTTTGTTTTTTTAAATGGATTGTGCTGGATATCGCTACAATTTTGGTCAAATGACTGCAGAACCTGGAAAAGCTGTTGCTGCTATTGATGCATAACATATTGCCATTATTGCTCTCTCTCTCTCTCTCTCTCTATATATATATATATATATATATATATATATATATATATGCTAATTGAAACTCAAATATGTGATGAATCCAAGGTGTTTCAGTGAGTTCTCACCTGTGCATGCAAATTTGATTTCATCTTTAGTAAGTAGTAAAATTATATGCTTGCCAAAATAAGTGACACACTGGAAGACAGATGTCACACAATTTCAATTGTATGTGTAACCTAGAAATGATGAACATATGGGAACAGAGAGCAGAATTGTAGCTATTAGGCTTCAATGTGGGTTTTTTAACAATGGGGAAACAATGGGTTTAAGGATATAAAACTGTAGTTGGACAAGAGGCATGGACTCTGTGAAGTCTTGAGGTCTACTGAGAGCATGATAAATATGGTTGATAACAATATGCTATATTTTAAAAGTTGTGAGATAGTATACTTTAAGTGTTCTCAAAAAATGATGAATATGTGTGATATAACATGTTAATTGGTTTAATTTAGCCATGCCATTGTGAACATACTGTATTGTGTATCATAATTGTGCATGACTTTATGAGCTAAATAAATGAATGAAAAAAGAAAAAAAATAGCAAAAATGACAATCTTACCAAAAGCAATATACAGATTCAATGTAATCCCCATCAAAATCCCAACACAATTCTTCACAGACCTCAAAAGAACAATACCCAATTTCATATGGAAAAACAACAACAAACAGGATAGCTAAAATAATCCTTCAAAATAAAGAAATTTCTGGAGGTATCACCATTCCTGATTTCAAGCTCTGCTATAGAGCTGTAGTAATAAAAAAAAAAAAACATAGACAAATGTAACCAAATCTAAGAACCTGAAATAAACCCACACACTTATGAACACCTGATTTTTGACAAAGAAGCCAAAAATATGCAATGGAAAAAAAAGAGCAGCTTCAACGAATGGTGCTGTCATTACTGGATGGAGGCATGTAGAAGAATGCGAATAGATCCTTATCTGTCACCCTGAACAAAACTCAAGTCCAAATAGCTGGGAATTTTGAATGATATTAAATAGAAGAAAAGACAGAGGTCATCCTTTCCTTGTCATTAAATATTTTTCTGTTTTTCTGTGTGTTATTTATGGAGTAAAAGAAGTTCTCCATTATTCCCAATTTTCTAAAGGTATTTTAAATATTTAAATTTGGCCATATGCACTAATGTTTCAGTTGATAAGTGCATGATTTCTTCTTCTTTTAGTGTATTTATATAGTAGAGAACAGTGCTTAGTTTTGCATGTAAAACTCAACTTGAATATATGGAAAAAATTCCATTTTTGTTAGATCAGCTTTTTGATGTTGATGAGTTTATTTTCTTTAACTTTCTTTATCTTTTTTTTTTGACACAAAACCATAACGAGCACAATGACTGATTTCAAAAACAAGGTTCCTTCTGCTTATATTTGGATCAGATGTATGTATGTAATATTCCTTCTTAAAATTTGATAGATTTTGTCAGAGAACCCCACTCATTCAGGCATCCATTTTGAGAAAATTTAAGATTAGAATGTTTCAATTTCACTAGTAGATATATAATTGATAGAAATAGCTAAGTTTTCTTCTGTGAAATATTCCGGTCTCAATTTGTCAAACAATTACTCATTAATGCATAATAATTGTACATATATCTTCTTATTGTTATTTTTATTATAGAGTGTATTGGAGTGCATGGCTCCTGTGTATAGATAAGACAAAAACTTGAAGAAATCTGTTATCTCATTCTACCATGTGGGTTCCAAATCCACTCAAATTCATGTCTTCTTTTGTTTTGATGGGATCAGTAGTACTGATTCTGGTTTTCATGTCTGAGGTGAACAAGTTATAACTTTTTGCTATATGCTAGTTGGTTGTTTTAATAATTTGCAAAAATATACATTGTTTTCATTTTGATTTTCTCCCAGTGTTCTATTTTTATTCTATTTAAATATACTTTGTATTTTTTTTCTGCTGGCCTTATGCTTAATTTTCTCAGGTAAAAGTGTATTGATTTTAGTCTTTTTCCTATGCATTTATTATAAATTTTCCTTCAAGCATGCTTTACTGTGTTTCCCAAATTTTTATAAATTTTCTTTTCATTATTTTTCATAGTAATTTAGTTCAATATGTTATTAATTTCTTTTGAAATATTCTTGGCTCATGTCCTGTATAGAAGTGGATGTTCAATTTGTAATTCTTGGTAATTTTCTAGCTTTCTTTCAGTTAAGGGTTTCTGTTTTACTTTGTGCTTTATGGACAAACTTTGCATGATTTTTATTCTTTAGATTTTGTTGTGTTTTATGAAACAGAGCATGATCTTTATTTGTGAACGTTTCACATTCCCTTGATAATAATATATTTCTTCCTGATGCTGGCACATATACTAACGATATCTCAGAATGGTTTGATTGACAGTGCTGCTTAAATCTCTTGTAAACCCAAGGCCATCTGTCTGTTGTATCTGTGGAATTCTACCTGGGATATTGCAATGTTCAACCATGGCTTATCCTTAAGTTCTGTTAGGTTTTCCTCCTGAATTTGACTTGTTATTCACTCTGAAAATTTGAGACCTTGAATTGAAGCTTTTAAGTTCATTCTCATTTTAGGGGCTCATTGATATGTTTGGATTTAACTCTACTAAATTTGTAATCAATGTATTTGCTTTGCTTGTTGGCCCTTTTCCTTGTATCTCTGCTTCTCTGACTTTATGAAGAAAAATTGCAATTTACCTCTTATGTTAATGTATCAAATACCTTCCTATTGAAAATATTTTATTGATTGTGCTAGGGTATAAGATTTGGATGGGTACCTATCCTTCATCAACACATCTATAACATTACTTCCAAGGTTCAGAGAACAAGCAAATTTTATCTATAATTATCTGCTGTTATGTATCTGTCCACATTTGGGGAAAGATTTTCCTAATTAATATTCTGATGACTCTAGAAGGCTCATTGATTTCTCATTGTGCTAAGCTTTTTATTGTTCCTTTTAAATGTTTACAAATTGTATCTAACACATAAAGATTCTGTTCTGTTTTTAAAATGGTGTAATTTCAAAAAATTATCAGAGGTTTCCTTAACTTTATTATTATTTTAATAATCTCACTAGCTTTCAATGAATGTATTCTTTACTTATATACAGCAGATGTATAGTAAAATTTTGGCTTGAAAACACCAATTATCTAAATATTTGTATCCAGAACTGGCTTATCTAAATTAGGAGTAGAATTAGATATTTTTTATTTCTTATAGCTCATTTATCTTCATTTCTAAGACTGTGTTGAAAAATTTATTGCTATTATCTAAATGTGATTTAAGTAAATAAATTAGCTTGAGAACTCTTAGATTATCTTTGTTGTTATGAAATTTTTATCTTATGTCACTGTTTATTTACAAAAAGAACATCAGATTCTTTTGTGTGGTACTGAAGGTACTCTTCAATATGCCTTTAACCTATTCCTATTACACATTCTGTTCTGTGGTGTTCCTCAAGCTGAGCAGTAACTATGGCTGTAGTGACTTGTTTAAATAAGCCAACCCTTCAGGTTTTGGCAAGCTCGCTGTAGAACCAGCCCTCATGCTGCTGAGGATGTGTAATATGTACATTAATTTGCCTAAAAACTAAGCCATTACCTGTCAGTTGAAGGCTCTAGCACTGGCATTGACATATTGTAATGTACAAGCAATCAGACTTTTTGAATTCATAGCTTACTGGGAGAGACAGAAATGGAAGTTGACAGTTATAATACTCTAAGATAAATATGTTATAGAATGTTATAACAATCTTTCCCCAAATTCTTATATTTGGATAATTTGATCATTTTTCTTTGCATATGATGTCTTTATTTTACTTATTTTATTTTATACAATGATAAATTATTTTCCTAATCTCTTCATTTAATATAACATTCATGGAAAAATCTTTTCCATTACTCTATTGTTATATATATAGCATAGTGATGTTCAAAAATCATTGACAGAATAAATCCTTAAAATTTAGGTAGTATTGAAATAGAAAAATTGAATTCTTTTGGTCTTTATTTTTCTTTCCAAAACAATCATTCTATTACAAAGGCTGTACAATTTTTGGAAGTATTTATATTTGGGTCTACATGAAGTAGCTTAAGTACTACAAGAAGTACTTAATGTTATTGTTTCCCTTGCTCATGTTAATTATAGTTTGTTTTGTCATTTCTTTAAACATAAATGTAGAGAACTATCTCCAATGCAGGATATTTCTAAAGAAGAAGATATAAACTATAAAGATTCCTTGTTTGTGTTAATCATCCTTAATCTTTTAATATACTTGAAAATAGAGAGAAAGCCCAATTCAAATTGAGTATTAGAAGAATCTCTTCTGAGAGGTGGGGGTATTAAGATATTAGTAATATACATTGTGGTGAGCAGATATAATTAACATAGATTATGGTGATTCTTTGAATATTTTATGAAGTTATTTGGAAATACATATTATACTACTGACTTTAAGGCACCATTAACATTACTAAATGTAGGCTGCACTGGTGTGTTTATTGAAGATATCTATTTCTTATTCACTAGTATTTGCGTTTATTTTTATTCAAAGCAGTAAATTTGAGTTGCCTGTATTGTATAGTAAATAACCACAAATTTCCTACAGAGTGTGAAGTGTACACCCACAAATAACCCAAGTTAATAGGTGATATGTAGCAAAGATTTGGAAGAGGAGAGAAAGAAAGAGGGAGAAGTTTAGCAAAGGGGCTACAATTCAGAAGAAGCTGATTCTTGAAGAGCAGAGTTTATTTCTTGATCACACACACAATCACATCTTCATGAATAACCCTGGTTTAGATGAAACATGGTTTCTTGGGGGTGCTTAGATTAAAGCATTGTTAGCTTGTGATGGAGTGATAATCATCAATTGATACTTGTTTCTCCATTTAGCGCGCACACACCCCCCCACCCCCCCACACACGCTGAATATATATTATGGCCAAGTTAAAACACATAGTGAAAATAGGTATCAAAATATGTCATCTCATCCCTTCCTCTTTCATGTGCTATCTTTCTGCATTCAGATAAACTGCAACACTGAAGTTAGTTTTAAACATTAGGTAAGTGTCTGTTTTATTTTCCTATTTTGTTTTATTACATTATTTTATGGTATTTTGAGATAGGTTTCTATGTCAGATTTTCAATTTTCCTACTTTTGTCTCCTGAAATCTGAATTGGAGTTGTGGGCCATCACGCTCAGCTTGCTTATGCTATTTTAAATGATTGAGGAAATACCAAAGGAAATTGATGTGTGAGGACTATCAAATCAGATGACCACTTCTGTAGGTAATTCAAAATCAAATGGGGACCACATGGGAACACAGGTGAATGTCATTGTCAGTGTGTGATATACTCTTATCTCAGTAAGAGGAAAAACAAAGCTTGAGGAGCCTGGCACTGGTAACAAAATGCTAGAGAAGATGGGATCCTCAATCCTAGGCAGTTTTTCTGTTGAGGGTTGTAGTTCTGAAGAGAAAGTGGGCTTTTAAAACTTGGAATGAGCTATTATGCTGCAATACAAAGGCTTATGTTTTAAGCGCTTGGTCCCTATCCTACTAGGCTTCCTATTGAAAGGAAGTTAGATTACAAGCGGCATGCTTAGAGGGGATGTAGGCACCTGAGTTCCTTCTCTCCCTTCACATTGCTTTCTGGCTTCAAGGATATGCTTCTGTCACTTATTCCCACCATCATGTCCTGACCCACCATGGGCCTAGAAACAAGAGGCTTGGAAATCATGGACTCAATCTTTCAAAATTCTGAGACAAAATAATTACCCTTGCCTCTTTATATCCTGATTTATCTCACACTTGCTATAATAATTGATTGATTAGCACACGAGACACTTAGAGCCATACAACTCAGAACCACTCTACAATCCAAGAAAACGTCTAACATAAAATTATTTTTTTGTCCTGAAAAACTATGCAGAGACTCTTCATACACATGTGAGACCATAAGATATGTTCTGGGTCTTTCAATGGAGGAAACTGAACGCATGCTAATGAGCTTACTGGATCTTCTCAACATGCACAGTTTGGCTGAACACAGATCTGGATCTTGAAGTTGTTTGATCAAAGACGGAATGAATATGAAGTTAGCTTAGAGAGACTGTGTCCATAAGAAAACACTCTTTTTAGAAAAGATTTAGAACGCTATGTAATACCTCTAGTGCTAACATGCTTTGAGGAGAATTCTGGAAGCTGGGAAAAGTAGTTCCTCCAAAATACAAAGTACAATCATATCAATTAGAATCAAAGTGTGGAGAGAATTCAAGGCTGCAGATAAACTATGTAAGGTTTGAAAACTGACTAGCTTACCATGGTCTAGAGGAACCTGCTGGGTTTGTCATTTATTGGTGTGACAAAGAGTGGGCCCCACATTGAGAAGGTTGGTGGTTGACTGTTTCTTTCTAGGCCAGGCTAACATCAGGAACAGGTATTACAATATGAATATGTTGCAATGCCTAAAAAGAAAGATAAGCACCTACCTCACAGAGAGCTAAGAAGACAGACATTTTTCATGGAACAAGAAAGATAAGCATTTTGTAAGGGGATTGCTTAGTCTATAAAAATCAATGTGTAACTGAAACTTGAAGATAGCCGTTGTAACAAAAGTTCTTGTTCTTTGTTCAGGTCACATTGGCTGAAGAGGATGGAATGCTATGGAGACTGACACCTGTAGAAACCACTTCTCCAAAGATTTCTGGCAGTTAGTTCATATAAATATTAGTTTACTGGAGAAAATAGATTATTGAGCAAATTTAAATGATATGGGCTGAGTGGATTGTAGTTAAATGTTTAGGAATATATATGGGTGTATGTGTGTGCTTATACATACATATATTAATAGATATACAACAATAATTAAAGAAAAAGAGGCCATACATTTTAAAGAGTGAGAAGGAAGTTATGTGAGAGAGGTCGGAGTGAAGAAAGAGAAGGGGAAATGATGTGATAAATTATACAACAATCTTGAAAACAAGAACAGTTTATAAAAACTCTTTGAGCATGGCATCTTGATCCAGAGTGTCTTCATGGCTGCCTGATAAGACATCAGGAATGAATGTCACCTATGGACGCAATAACTGTAATTCTCTTGAACTAATTTTATTTTGCTAAGTGTCATTAAGAAACAAGATAAATTGGGGTCTTCAGTGAGATCAACACCCCATTAGAAGGGTATAGGGATTCTTTCAAGAATAGAGTAGAAAGGAAAAATGCATGTTGGAAAGTCGGGGTAGAAACAAAATGCTCGAATTTCAATTTTAAAAACATATGAGTAAGTTCAAGTTTAAATGACAAATTTTCCTTGGAAGTACACAAACTGGTTGTCTGCCCTTCATAAATATATATTTATAATTGTTCAAATCATATTTCAAATTGCCTCTATGAATACAACCTCCCTGGAATATTTTAAATCTTTCAATGCTTTTATTAGGCACATATATTATAAAGTGTGAAATGATTATTTAATGAACTTTCTTTTCTGCTTCAGCTCCTACTATGATGCATCCACCCATAAAACTCTATTGAAGCAAAAGTAGTATATCATAAATAGGATATTTCTAAAGACTATGATATGGAATAATTTAAAACTGAAGTTGTAAACAGGTGTTGCAAGAGATTTTAGATTGAAAGAACACTGCAAGAATTGTCCTATTAGATGTTGATAAGTAGAGGCATTTTGATACATTAAAGCAGTATTTGAAAGTGAAATCCAGGGATTTTGTTAGCTGTGCAAGATTCTTTTTCTGTCATCCGTGTTAATACATACTTGCCACCTTGAGGGTTGGGCATGAGAGTTTCAGTTAAAATATAGAAACAAATATACTGATTGATAGAATTGGGATATAAAATCTTCCAATTATTAAAACAAAATTTGAAATAGTTATGAGAGACATAAAATGACTGAGTTTTTAATTAAATTTGCCGACATTTTCATGCTTTTATAAAGTGCATTCTAGTTATTCTCAACTTTCACCTTTATTGATCTCTACCTGCAAATTCCTTTCCTACACCGTGTGTGTGTGTGTGTGTGTGTGTGTCTGTGTGTGTTTCTGACCCATTTAATATAACCAAACTTGAACCACCATGAAAAGAAAGAGCTACTGTTCTCCAATGCAGACCAGTGGACATACTTTGAAGAGGCCAAAAAGAGTCTTACTAATCAGACAAGGTGATATTTCATGCCCTTGATTTTTAATATTATATTTGAATATAAAAAGACTCTACATAGTACTTGACCCAGATCTCCATACAGGTGTTTTAGTAGAATATACACAGGACAATAGAAGGGGCAAAAAATCTACACTGCACTAATAATTTAGTTTAAAATATTCTCCTCCTGTCTTTTTATTTCTTCAACACAGAAGAATCATCCCAAAATGATTGTGGTGATGGAGTGGAGTAGGACACACGCAGATTGAATAATCCACTGAAACTTCTACATCTATGTTTTCTATTTTTTAGGCAAAACTAAAGAAAACATTTTAGATTCATACAATAATATCAAAACAAATTAAAGAACAAGACTTGGATTACCACAGAATAATTAGTGTAACTTTTTCTGACACAATCACTCACGTGCAGTTAAGAATATAAAACTGAAAATACCAATTCAAATTGAAGTGTCACTCGCTAAGAAAAGAAAATATAAAATCATATTTGTGAATTACACTTCATCCTTGATGACCTGTTTAACTTGCTTTTAGAGAATCCAAAACAGTGTAGAGAGAAAAATAGCTTATTTAAACAAAACTGAAATGTATCTTTAATTGCATCATGAAACTTTAAGTTCCTGTGGGCCAGAACTAGCTTAATTTCAACTAATATACAACATTTGTTTTCTATAAAGTTCTTCACTCTTCCCACAAATTGAGCAGGAATAAACAATACTCCTACCTGCCTTTAACTCCAGCAGGGTGGTAGGAAGTCCAACACTTGAGTAACAGTTCAAAACACAGTTTGGAGTCTGTCATGGGCTGGTGAGTTTACTAACCTGCTTCTAAAGATAGAAGAAAAGGAAGATACACTGTTTCGTTTTAAGACAAGGTTTTGGACACCATGAACATCCAAGCAATCTAGGAGGGAAGAGATGCTGTAATGTATTAGCTTGAAGATTGAGAAGAAACAAACAAGAAGGAAAAAGAGGATCCAGTGCCTGCAACAAATTTTTACAATGTAGTTTTATTCCAGCGAAGTATATGCTAAGGTAATTGAAACATCTACTTCATAAGGCTCTCCTGGCTACCAACAAAACAAACCACATATTTTGAGTTAGCAGATACAGGTGCTATTGGGCTTCACCTCCCCGCTTTTTTTTAAAGTAAAGATTGAATGTTGAAACCTTGTGGACATACTTTCCATTTCCCCTCTATCCAAGTGATTAAAAGGTGACTGTGTGTTATTTAGCCCAAAGCAACATCTTGCACAGATCTCTGGAATACTTGGGGAATTGTTTTAGAGTTAATGAACTGTTGAAAATTTTTCTAGCAAAACAAAATTCTATATCAAATTCATTTTCCACTTTAAAATATATGCTCGTAATTTTTGATGCTTGGGGTAAATGTCAATTTCACAAAAAGTCTTTTGAAGTTAAAAATAGTTTCTAACTGAACACGACTGGGAAGTGGAGGTGAGGTAGAGGGCAGAGAATTAAAACAGACTTGTCTTGAACAGGAGCACACATTTACCACAGCCAAACATTTCCTGGACATCTCAGCAAGCAAATGGCTTGGAGCTTCACTGTCTGTTTTAAAGAAACTTAACAGTGTTAATATTCACTGAAAAACATAATTAAGAAACTGACATCATTTTCATCTTCCCATATGTAGATATTCTTGTTTTTACTTTGCCTAAGTACTTGATGCCTATTGTATAATTCTAAAATATATTAACATGAGGCAGAAACCTGTGCTCAACAGTATTGCTAGGGAAGGCAGGATATAAGTCACTCAACTTTAGCTTTTCAAGCCTGCTTCTCCTTCTAGATACCTCAAGCACCTTCAACCCCCGTGTGCGAGCAATTCATTCTTCTTGGAATTCTGGTCCATAGGTAAGGGAACACTCATTCTATTTCTTGAACTTGTTCTTGTAACCACTGTACCACACTAAAGCTTATATATGAGGTACTCACTGAAACCTGTCAAGCAAACTTTTCTTGCTTTCAGACACATTTCTATGCATGTGTGCTTTGTTTATTCCAAGTAGAGTTTTTAAAATATATGCATTCAAATCTCTTTCAATTCATTGGACAAAAAACATTCTGCATGTAGCCTTCTGTTTCTGTAGGTCATTATATATCTTAATTGTTTATGTATTTGAAAGTGTCATTTTATTATATTTAATCTTATTGTGTGTGTTGTATCTATGTTTGAATATGTTTATGTGTGAATTCTGGTACAGAAGCCAAAAGCATTGGGTTCCCCTGGAGCTAGAGTTAAAACTATTGCAATCCCCAGACATGGGGCAACTGAATCCAGGACATAAGTAAATAATCTCTTGAGGTGTCAGACAGGGAAGCAAACCTAACTACTTGCAAAGAGGTAAGAATGAAAGCCCAGAGTAGATTGATTTCATCAACCTGGATCAGACTTCTTTGAGTCTAATGTTAGGCACTTCATTGTTGGCATATTTAAAATATAATGCAATTTGGAGAAAAGGTCTCCAGGCAATAATCAGTCCAAGCAGTCCAATTCCAAGAGCACAATAAAGCTTAAGGTGTGAATACATAGAGACTCTTCTAAAAGTACATGTGACCAGAGAGCGGATTCTATAGCTAAAAGGCCGAGAATCCAGTGAGGTCTCTGATAGCATAGAGGTCAGCAGGCTATAAAGTACTTTTGGCATCTCCACTAAAGATGGGTAATGGTCTAGAGAGGGAGGAGTCTGTGATAATCGTTATTGAGAATTTGGATGAGGCCTGCCTCTGTAGCAAAAGGTGGGTAAAGTTTGCCTTCCAGATAGCCAAAAGGTCACCAGTCCTTAACAAAATCGACTCTCAGCTTTCTGGGTGGAATGGGGGTATTTGATCTTATCTCCTCCCTTCTGGAGATAACCCTGTGCAACAACCCTGGTTCTCTTAGTGCTTCTCTGTGAGCACGAGGGCCTCTGCACACCCAATATTCTCTCTTATTACTGAGCAATTTCTCTCGCCCTGATTATGAGTATTTTAATCCAGCCATTATTACTAATACTCTCTGAAGCTCATGATTCACAAGTGTAGTTCTGTACAGTGTTTTGATATAGTTACCTGATAGTTTTCTCAGAGTAAATTTTATATACAAAAGGCATCATAATCCTTGATAAGGATATTTGACTGGCAATTTTGTGCATGCATAAAAACCTCAGGAAGGCCTGGTATTGCTCTGCTTTCCCTGCTCCTTGGCAATGTCCTCCCTCCCCAACCCCCTCTGGCTGTGCTTTGTCATCCCCAGGCAACAGGAAGTCTGGGCTGTGAGCCCAGCAGTATGTATTTACTCATCAAAGTGAGTGCAGTTCTGACCTTGTCATATCTTTGTATTCTTAGCTATAAAACTTTCACAAGTGGGTTAAACTCTGCCGTGCCCGTTCTGAGGTTTTATATTTTGTACATAACTCACAGTTGCTTGCCATACATTTTACACCCTTTTGCTCTTCAGTTACTTTGTGTATTTTATTTTAGTTTATGGTGCTTACTTTCTATAAAGTGTTTTTTTTCTTCTTCTTTTTTCTCTTCCTACTTCTTTTGTTCTTGTTGTTGTTCTTGAAGAAGCTGCAGACCAGGCTGGCCAGATGCTCTAAGTCAAGAGGACCCACACACATAATACCTCAAAAAGACTGAAGCAACATACGCAGGGCCAGCATGGGTCAGCACCAGATTGGCTCATAGAACTGAAAGGAGAAGCAAGCATATACCTCCATCCTTAATCCAGAAGCAATTTCTATCTGGTAACTACTTGCAAATGAAAATTCAGTTTTCTCTAAGAGAGTCTCAGTGGAGAAGTAAACTGCTCTTAAGTGTAGACTTCATTCCCAACAGTCGATGGTCAGTAGAAAGCAAACTCATGGTCAATTTTTGGAGGCTCCTGTCTCAAATGCCATGTCAGTGCATTTGCTTTTCCTTTATTCTCTCTGACTCCCTGTCTCTGTCGCTCTCTCCTCTAAAGGTTCTTAGCACATACATTATGGCTTCCAGTTTTGTGTTTCTATAGTATCCTTGAGTGTGTGAATGAATGGATCTCTGCATCTATATCTATTTCTTGGGCCTTTTCCCCCATTTTTCCTTCTGCTAATTTGTTGTGTCCTATTGCTCCATGTTAGTTTTTTTCAATCTTACTTTATTTTATTATTTCCTTGTTGATTTTCTAATGAGAGACAGAAAGGGGGTAGATCTGGATGGAAGGGAGATGGTGAAGAATTGAGACGACTAGAGGGAGGGGAAACAGTAATCAGGATATATCATGGGAGTAAAATATCATGAGAAAAAAATCCTTGCAATATGAAGACATTCTTTGCAAGCTAAATGGAAGAGGAACTACTCTGCATGTATTCTGATGACATGAGACAAATGGGAAAGTGAGCCAAAGTGTGGCATGGATGATGAATCCCTTTAAAGCCCAGGTTTTGGAAATATCAGTGATAAGGGGAGGGGAGTGCATTCAACATTTAATGGCTGACAGCATTAAGCATTGAAAGGAAAGCTAAAGAGCCAAGTAAATAAGGTGTTTTCTCTTGGATTCAAAGAAATGAAATAAAACATTAAGCATAATTTCTCTTATTTCCATACAGTGAAGTGATTGCCTAATACTAGCCCATTTCTCCTCATTGACTAGAAGTGCCATTTTCCATACAGTTCATATAAATATAGGCTTGTGTCTTCCAGATTCAAATTCTCTCCTTGGTGATAGGTCTGCACATATTTGCTCATTTGAGCTACTGACTTTGTAAAAAGACTTGTAATCTCTTTTGCTCTCCAGTGTTGCTCCATCAAATCTTTCCTTGCTCTCAAACCTTTCTTCTGACCTTGAAATGTATGCACAGGCTTTTTGCCTTTCCTCCGTCTCTGCTTCACTTGTGATTTCCTTTCTTGCCCCCTTCCCATAAAATCTGGCTTGCTCTCTCACAGTTAGTCTTTTCTCAGTAAACTCTTTTTATAGTTGACACCTTGAGTTATAGTTTATTTCTCTTCACATATTTTCATTTATGACATACAGAGTGTTAGAATTTAAATCCCACTAGTTAAGCCAGATACCCTGCACCCTAACAACTCCAGAATATTTACATTTAACTGAAACCTTTACCCAAAACAAACGTGTTCCTAATTGGCTGGCAACTAACATCAGTATATTTACCAAAGATTTTCAAGACTCACACAATAAAGGTCGATTTAAGGCTTAAGTCTACTTGAACATTTTTGTTTTCGAGTCAGCGTTTTTCTGTTTAGCTTTGAAGCCTGTTCTGGGACTCACTGAGTAGAGCAGGCTGGCCTTGAACTCCCAAGTGCTGGGATTAAAGACATGTGCCACCACTGCCCTGGCTTTGAGTATTCTTTAAAATGGTCAATTTTAATATAAATGTACATACAATATAATGTTATATGGTAGAAATATCATATAACATTATCTAGTTACGTTTTAGGGTAGCAGGACCCTGGGAGAGCCAAATGACTCACCAATGTGGAGGAAAAAATGTAATTATAATATTCCAGAGAGTTGTTTCTACAACAATAGTGAGAACCTTGCTTGTTATGTTAGTCCCATGTGTTTGGAGTGTGTGTGTGTGTGTGTGTGTGTGTGTGTGTGTGTGTGTGTGTGTGTGTGTGTGTGAGGGAGGTCCTAATTAAACATGGGCTTTATATAAATCTGCTAATACTTAAGTCTCAAAAATTTTCTGTGCTAAATGGACACTCACTGTTCTTTAAGTTAACTTGTTTTCCTGTAATAATATACTAATATGCACATGTAGACATACCATAAAACATAAAAATAAAAGTCAAAGAATTTTTACATGTCAAAATTGACAAATAATAACCTATATACAGTAAATGACCCAACTCTTCACTGATTTTGAATTCTCATCCTCCTAATCCAAAGGTGTAGTACGGTTCAAGCTCTTGTCTCCCATGGCTTATATTTTGGTGCCTAGATCAGTGTCTAAACATCTGGTGGCCTTGGGAATTATAATTCTGTGAACCCAATAGGAGTATCTTACTAGAGCATCCAGCTGCAATTCAAGGACCCATTGTCTTTTCAGTGTTCCTGACCTTCTAGTTGTTACACAGAACAGACACCCAAGGTCAAAACCCAAAGCAAAATCTTCTCAGTCTTACTAATTTTGGCAGACACTATAGTAAAATTCAGGTGGCTATTTGTTACTCATAAGGCAGGTCCTTTCTGATCTTCACTGTACTTACTTCTTTAGGACCCCAAAGGGGAACCTCGATCTGAGTCATCAATATTAATTAGCTACTTGGCATCTTTCTGCCTTATTCCTGTAAAAACTGTGATTATGCAAGGAATAATCCTAGTATGGGTAGCCCTGAGCCCTTGATTACCAGAAGTTTATGTACTAAGAAGAGACTAACACCTAGGACTAGAGACTTATAGTTCTTAGTCTCAGAAGTCTGACACATTTAGTTCCAAGTGAAATGCTCATTGCTTTGTGTTCTGATTGCCAGTGACCCTGCACACAGCTGCTAGGGAAGTCCTCTGTTCTCCTTAACATCTGGAGGCCACGCAGTCAGCAAGAATCTGCCACCTAATGTCAGAGATCCTCAGCCTTGTATGTTTGACCCTCTCTTTTTATAGTAGTTTATGTTCCCACTCTCAAACTTCAAGTGTCAGAACCTTCAACTCTTACAGCAGACATCACAACTGCTGAGCCTTTATTGGGCAGGACCCTTAACCTTCAAAGTTCTTTCCATTTTCTGAAGTCTCTTCTCCATTTTCTCCACCTTTAGCAGCCTACAGTCTTGATTCTGTGTTTTCTTGCCCTCCATTCTTTGTCATTTTTGATCACTTTTACACCCCTGCTCTCTTGCCCTTGACTGATGGCTGAAACTTTTCAGCTGTCATTATGCCTCTACTGCTGTTGTTGCTGTGACAGTGGCTACCAGAACCTCTGTTGCTTCTGCCTCCGTGCTACTCTGCTAAAGACTTGTCGCCAGCTCTAGGCTACCTAAGATAAAAATCACAGGCAGGGAACGAAGATCATTTGGGAAAGGCCTTTTATTGGCATCACCAGGGAATAGCACAAGAGGACATTTCCAACTGAAATTCAAAATGATCTGAGGAAGTACTCCTGCAGCCGGGAGGGTGTACCATGTGGCTTGCAAGTGAAGGATTGAATTTGAAACAATCACAGCACACTTTCACCACAGCACATTGGCCCCACAGAAGGCCCAATCATAGGTGTGTATTAGACCCAGGCTTGCATTGGAGCCATGTCTTCCACAGCAGGTAAGAGATATCTAGAGCAATGAAGACAGGAGTGACACCTTCAGGAGCAGTGGTTTAGTTCTTAAATTCAAATGAGATCCCTACATAGTGGTAGCATATTATTTAACATACCATCCTGTCTTCGTAGCAAAGTCATTATTTGCCAGGTAACTGTTTAACTGGCAGATCCATACTTGAAACAACCAGGCATATCATGATATATGACGACTGCTACTCAGACAGTTGATACCTTGTTCATAATAATTCAAATTATTAGTACAAAAAAACTAACCATCAAAAACACTGAATAGACTATATATCAAAGAATTAACATACCATTAACTTTCTTTTTCAAAGTTTCTTTTTTTTCTTTTCAAGATTTGTTTGTTTGTGTGTTTGAGATACCATTTCTCTGTGTAGTCCTGGCTGTCCTGTAAGTTGCTCTGCTGACCAGGCTGAGCTCAAACTGAGAGATCCAAGATCTTCCTCCTGACTCTGCCTCCCTAGTGCTGAGATTAAAGACAGGTCCAAGATAGCCCAGCTGCCATCGAGATTCTTAGTGTTAAACAGAGTTTTATGTTTCCTCTCGTTCTCTCTCTCTCTCTCTCTCTCTCTCTCTCTCTCTCTCTCTCTCTCTCTGTGTGTGTGTGTGTGTGTGTGTGTGTGTGTAGATCAGAGGTCACACTGGGTGTATTCCTTTCTCACTGCCTATCTTAATTTTGAGGTAGGATCTCTCAGTGAACCTAGAACTCTTTGGTTAGACTGACTACTAGCCAGCCCCAGAGATCCTCGGGTTTCCGGGTTTCCATCTCCGGGTGCTGGGATTACTAGCATTTTTCCTTGAATACTTGGAAACAAACTAAGATCCTCAGACTTGCTTGGCAAGCATGTTAATGATTAAGCTAATGTCATCATCCCTTAATTTTCATTCTTACAATGTTTAAAACATATCTGATTCTGTAGCAAATATCCTGAGAAGGATTGGTCCCTTCCCACCTTTATTGATTACTGTACTTTAGTATAATTAAAATTATAGGTAAAAGAATTTTCTCTTAGCAAATGACTCTAGAAATGACCCAAAGAAAGGAAGTTTTCCTCTCTATTTTTCCTCCAGTTTTGTAACTTTTCTAAGGCTAATTTCTATCAATAATTTTCCATACCTTCACCATATAACACATAGTATTTTCATACATTGTTCTGCAAATTACCTCTCAATCTATAATATGCTTACTTTATATCAGTTAATTCTAATATAGTTTATTATTTTAATTCTCAACATAGATTCCTGTAACATAAAACAGTTAAATTAATATAATGGTTTATGAAGAGATAAGCTTGTAGTCTGGACTGGTCTTCACGGTGCACATACATCATTTATCCTCCAGATTCAGCCTTATGTTCATAAAGAATACACACTGGTATATTTCACAATTTTCTAGAACTTCTGATTTGTCTCTCAGGATATGCTTCCATCTGTAGTTAATCAATACAGCCATTCCCACTCTTTATCAAGCTACTCTGTTACTCAATTTAATTAAAATACTTTTAATTACGAAAATTACAGGAACTTCTCTTTATTCCTACATATGTTAATTTAACAAAGGTGATCTTATCTGGGAGGTCTCTAAAGAAAACTTTTCTATATTAAGAATTTGACCTTTTCTTTCATTTTTCTACTCTTTTATTTATGAAATATTTATACTACTTATGAAACATATGGTAGATTAATGTATCTTTTTAGAGCTATGTGGCATGTCCTGAATATCTTTATAATTCTAGTTTAAAATGTTTTGTACTACACTGTGGGACTAATTTTATCTTAAATATTATTTGTTCTTACACTCACTCTGCAGAAATTTAAATTAGCCATTATTTTAATTGCCAAGAATGTAAAATAAGTCCCTTCTTTGTCTTAATTTGCTTGTTTTCTACCACTTCATCCTTTCTTTCTCTCACTAGAGTATAAAAGGTGTTAATGTGTTTAATGTTATTCCTGCCTCTTTTTAAGCTACGGCCAATTGTTTTCCTGTTTAGCAACTGGTTTCATGGAAGCTCCCTAACATTTATCACAAATATCTTTTTTTCCTTCATTTTCCATTTTTCTTACTGTCTATTTGTTTGCTAAAGTAGAGGTTCATATTCTACTACAGACTGTGTGACAATGCACTTACACAGGCATTTCTGTCATACATATCCATCCATGCACTATTATGCCCAGCTGAATTTCCTCATCTATAAATTCCAGTAAACAAAATCACAAGCACAGGCAATTTGCACTTTACACTCAAGTAGACCATAAATAGTTCATTTATGTTGATAACATACACCTTAGTAATCAATTAAAATGTGCTTTTTCTACATATGAATCTGATTCATTTTATTGGATAAACAAAATATTTCAGCCAGTTGGCACAAAATACACTCATACCCAACAATTTACCTGAAGTAGGTGTAACATGGTAGGCAGAAAATCATAAAAATCATTGCTGTTACATCATTAATGGCATGTTCTTTTGTAATAGGTCATCATTAACTATAAACACATATTGTAAAACTGGTCTTTTTATTGTCATTTTTATGATTTTTAAAATTTAAATTAGAAGCATTCTTGTTTTACATGTCAATCGCAGTTCCCTCTCCCTCTCCTCCTCCCCTGTCCTCCCACCAACCCCCTATCCTATCCCCTATCTGCACCCCAGGGAGGGTAAGGACTTCCATGGTGGATCCTCAAAGTCTGTCATATCATTTGGAGTAGGGCCTAGGCCCTCCCCCGTGTGTCTAGGCTGAGAAAGTATCCCTCTATGTGGAATGAGCTCCCAAAGTACATTCGTACACTAGGGGTAAACACTGATCCACTACCAGAGGCCCCATAGACTTCCCAGTTCTCCTAATTGAAATCCACATTCATGGGGTCTGGTTTGGTCTTAAGCTGGTTTCCCAGCTATCAGTCTGGGTTCTATGAGCAACCCCTTGTTCAGGTCATCTGTTTCTGTGGGTTTCTCCATCCTGGTGTTGATCCCTTGTATGACATCCTAGAGCTTTCATCTAGTAGCTGATGGAAGCAGAAGCAGACACCCACAGCTAAACACTGAGCAGAACTGGAATTCAGTTTCAGAGAGGGAGGTGTGATGAGCAAAGGGGTCAAAATTTGTCTTTTTAATGTATTCCTGTGGTTTAATAAAATTAAAATTGCTTTCTGTTAATTAATAATTTATTTAGTGCTGGTGATCAAACACTTGTTCTGGCTGGTGTAATTGCTTTACACTGGTGTTTTCGGTCTTTACCAATATAGGCAATGACTTGAGTTTGAATTCTTTTTAAGGATTTTCCATTACCAAAGAGGAGAGTTGTTGGTTAATTCAGCAACTTAGATGAATATTTAAAATGTTTTGTCCTTATGTATGAATTCAACTTATATAGCCACAAAGTACTTATTATACTAAAGCATGAAATGTGTTTATTTTATTATGTGAATATGCTTGATACATGACCTTAATAAAATTTTTTTTAAGGTCTTCATTTGTGCAGGAGCAGGAAATGATTGTGACAGGTTGCTACCATGTGAAGGCTGTCTTTGAATTCACTCAGTGGTGGAAGGTTAGCCTTGAACTTCTGATTCTCCTGTGTCTATTTCCCTAGTGCTGGGTTTACATATTGTGGTAACAGAGGGCTCTTATTGTCATTTAAATATTAAAGGTCAATCTTATCCACAAATAAAATGTGTACCATATCATTTAATTCTGCTGTGATATAAGCATGAAAGTGCATGGGAATATCCCTTGATTAGACATGATCATTTGTAAGGTAGCCTAATATTGAATTGACCTTTCAAGGAAATTAATTTCATTGTTGGAACATATTGTACCTGTGTGTTCATGTGTTCAGCTAAACCCTTTAAGGCTTTCTTCACATGAACTGCTGTCAACATAGATTTCTGTAATGATCTGTCTGGCTCCTGTGCCTCTTTTACAACAGTTCATAGGGAACTGAAATTCTATAGTAGACTTTAAAAATCTATTAGATATTTGTGTTCTGTGGTGGCTGGGAGTGAATTTGTTAATCTACTATGACTTTGTCCACCCCCTTATACAACTAATTATTTTTGTTTCCTTTTCTCTTTGTAGTTCTCAGAGATCACCATCAGTAACTAATTTAATATCAGGCTCATCTTTTCTTGTCCCTCTATTCTTTATTCTTTGCTGTATGTCACTTCCCTAAACCTCTGCTTTTAATCAGCCATGTCCTGCCCATCCTACCACCCATCTTCTCCATCACATCCTCGAGCATTGATCCTCCTCACCTCAGAATTTCTGTTGTGCTGTTGAAATGAATCTCAGCTTTAGAGTGTCATAATAATCTAGCATAATTTAGTGTTCTTATTTAGTTGCCTTTATGTATGTGAGTCTAGTTTAATTCTTATTTCCCAGCCTCCTTTTTGCAAACTCAGTCTTACTTTATGCAATAGGTAGTTTTAAAATCCCCAATGATTTTTCTACCTAGTGTTATCTCTGTTAAATAATCTTTTTTATGTCAGTGTAGGCTGGGTATAGTAATTCACTTCCAATGAGGACAATAATATCTAAATGATGGGCATTATTTATAAAGTGAGGTTCAAAAGCTTCCCCTGCCTCCTCCTTTTTCACCATCCCCAGTCTCTCCAGTAATACCTCCCTACTATGCAGTACACTATCCTTGGGAGAGCACAATTAGCAAGGAATTGAGAGACCATGGACAAAGTAGTGCTGACCTCACTTGGCAAACAGCCTCATGTGTGAATTGGAAGTGGTTCTTTCCTCAATGAACCATGCCAATGGCTGAAGCCGCAGCACAAAGATCACTGCAGCTGGTAGAGACACTGAGCCAGGGGCTCCAGGCCAAATTGATCCTGTGTTTCAGACCCACAAATATCATCAGTTAATAAATGTTTCTTGCCACAGTATTCTGAGTTTGAGAATACTTTGTGAAGCAGAAATAGAAAACACTATTATTCTCACATTTTACATTTTACTTTATTAATTATATATAATTTTGGATTTTGATATGTATTGTAAATATATTTCTGTGTGATCAGATTAGGACATCACATTCATGATACAGGATATTTACATCATGCTTAAAGTTCCACCTTGATACTTGAAAATGTGTTCCATGTATCCCTTGCCAGCATTGACTTAACTTCAGTCCCAATGATAGTGCACTTTGCATATTTTCATATGATAGGAATAATTTAGTTTGTAGCCTTTGAATCTGGTTTTCTTTTCTTTCTGCACCATATTGAGATTAAGTTAAGGTTCTAAATATGTAGTAGTATATTCCTTTATCTTGTTTACTTTCATTCCATTCTAAGCATGCAGCAGGGTGGTTTGTTTATTATGAAAGTTATGAGAACAGAAGATAGACATTGGTCAGATATAGCAGGGACCCCCAAAGCAGGTGTTCTGAGAATGTCTTTGTTGGAGGTCAGGAATGTTAAGAGAGTTCTGAGTCCAGATTCCCTGTTATTTCTTATACTTCTGTAAAGGTTCTATAGAGAGAACATGACTGAAACTGACAGAACCTTGTGAGGGCTAGCTGGATTGACCAGCTTCCTACCCAACTCATATCTCATCCCAGTTACTGCTGTGATGAATTCTTTATGAAAACCACAGACTGATAACTTGACAGTGCCCTCATTTCTGGTACTCCTCCAACTATACATAAGTTTTGCCTTCTTTCTAAAACTTATCCTCTGTATTTCATGAAGTTCATTCTTTGAATTTTTGAGATGAGAATCTCAGGGCTACTAACTTGGAAAGGCTTTGATAGCAATTGAGTTAGCTTATCAAGAACTGAGGAAGGGCCTATTGCTCTAAAAAACACCCCAATATTTCTGTGTATCCAACAGTTTCAGTTTGGGATTTTTAAGTTAAGCTACAAAATCATTTGCAAACTTTTTTATTGCATGCAAATATTTTTGTTGTTATTCACATTCAAATACTGTAGCCAAGTGATTGTACAGCTTTATGGCTATTTAGTTTTTGATCAGTAGTTGTGATGTCTATTCTCACCAGATATATGTGAGCCACCCAGGTGCTCTGTCATGATCTGATTCAGTTTCTGTTGGAAACATTGCATTTCCTTCTTCTGGTAACTAATACTACCCATCTCCCAAATGCTGATTTGTGATTCCCAAATACTCTTTGGTGAAGTGTTTGTATGAGTTTTTGTAAAAATTTTGAGTGTAATGAAGGACTGAGAAATGAATTCTTGATTCTTCAGAGGATTTTTCTTCATTCTGTTGCTTAAAATGATGCATCTCTTCCTTGTGGAGGGTAAGTCCTTCCCTAGGATGTCTAATAATTCTGCCCCATCATCTCATTGAGGCAGGACCAAGGATTTGGAATGTAATGAATAAACAAACAAACAAACAAACTCATCTTTATTGTCTCCAACACACCCACAAAATGTTGCATCTAAACTTTTAGTTTTAGATGTTTTTTTCTCTTCCATTCAGGCTTTTAATATGGTAGGAGAAAGAAGTCACAGTGATGCTGTCTATTGATGAAGACTGTAGCCATCAAGTGACCTTTCTGTATTTCCTGAAATAATAATGAAAAGATCACAGATTTTCTTTGTCTCTTTTCCATCTTTTTTATTGTTGTTTAAAACAGGAACTTCCTAGGTCTGTGTTATCTCATCCATTATAATATTTTAGTTCCTTTCCTATACTTGCAAATTTGATGATCGTAGCTTAACTCATATTTGCGAGCTAAACATTCAAATCTTTACATGTAAGTGTAGAACTAGAGAAACCAGAAAATGGGGCCCCAGAAGGATGCAGGTGTTGTAAAGAGAGAACTGGAAAAAGAAGGACCTTAGTTGGTGAGGGAGAAGGAGGGCAATGCAGTGGGAAAGGAATGGAAGAGGGATAAAAACATTGAGAATGCTTGAAAACGCCACAATGGAAGTTACTAGTTTATCTACTTAAAAATACTTATAAGATATGTAAGTGTATGTTTCTACAAATACATGTAATTTAAATATAATTATACCACTCCATACTTACAGTCCCCAAGAGCCATAGACTATCTACAAAATCTCCAGTGTCAGACACAACAATTCTGTCTTTGAGTTGTTGTCCTTAAGAGTCCATTCAGCTTCCAAAACAATAGGCTATTGCTGTTTTCCTTGGTTGTTTCCTGGAACTTGAAGGCATGTCCCTATCGTTGAAGACACCACATACTTTGGCCCCAGTATGTGGAGGTATTTACCTGGAACTGACTGGAATCTATTTTACCTAAGGACTAGCTCTCATAGTATATGGAGGTGCCACACAGCCTTTCAAGGCAGAAAAGCTATCAATAGTCCTAGCCAGCAGCAATATCTAGTATTCAGAATGACTACTCCAACAAAACTTCTCCAAGGGCACAACAGTGTCCCTTAAACCATTGGGATAATCAACAGTCTTCTACATGGATTTAAGACCTACTCAATATGAGGGAATTCATGCCTGGGACTGTAAACCTGGACAGCTATCCATAGCTGGTGAGTTAATGGAACATAGAGAAGAGCCCACTATTACCATTTTATTAGACAAGTATAATTTCTTCATAAATTTAAATATTTAATCTTATTCCCACAGGTTAGTATAACTCTTTTCCTGCCACCAAAAAATCTTCACTTTGAAGCAGAGGGAGACCATTACAGAAACCCACAGTGGATCAAAATGAAACAAATAAGAGCTATTGGTGTCTGCAACCCCTACTGATACATCTACAGCACAACTTCTCCACCTAAGGCTCAGAGAAAATGGAAGAAGACCACATGGAAAGATAGTAATAACTAGGTGTAAAGGGCATCTGCAATGAGATAATGTCTTTTATAAATGTCAAGGAAGCTATACCTATGAGTGCTCAATACGAAGGTGACCTAAAGAAGACTAACACAATGACAATATAACTTGAAATTCCAATGTGGTATGTAGGTGTGCAGCCTTTTGAGAAAGACAAGCTACATGCAGTTAATGACTACTGAGAGAAGGAGAATCAAGGTTCTTTATGGACAAGCATCCTGTTAGGTTTTCCAAGCCAAGTGGTGTGTGTGTGTGTGTGTGTGTGTGTGTGTGTGTGTGTGTGTGTGTGTGTGTGTGTAATAATTTAAAAAGAAGAGGCATTTGATTTGGGAAGAAGTGGAGGGGATAATAATTTGAAGGGAAAAGTATCTTTCCAAGCCAAGCAAGGTTTTCTCATTATATTATTCATCTGGTAAATTAAACTGAGTTTCAAATGCTACACCAAGATTGCATTCCTTGAATAAATGCTTCTAGTACATAGTTGACTCAATACATGTAAATTGCTAATACTTTTTGGAGGCATTGGGACATTGTTCATTAAAATTTATTATGGGTAGTAATAAGTTGTTTCCTTATCTTATAACTCTTGTACATCTTTTTGTTTTGTTTTGTTTTGTTTTTGGAGACAGAGTCTCTTTATGCAACCCCAGCTGATCTGTGTTAGATGTGAACAATGAACTCACAGAGACTCACTGTCTCTGCCTTCTGAGTGCTGGGAAAATAAAGTTGTGTACCACCGCACCAGACTCTGTATTACTAAACAAACAAACAAATACCAAATAAGTTAAAAACAGCTCTCAAAAAACAAATTCAGAGCTGTTCCATCTTTTGTTTTCAGAAAGCATTCCTCTTGAATGATTGTTACTTGTATTTGTGAATGCTGGTGATCTCACAGGTGATCTCTGCATTTGTTTCTAAATATTCCTTTGTCAAAGGAGTGTTCTTGGAGTGGTTATACAATCCTTGTCCCTTTTGTATTATAGATGAGAATGTGAAGTTTATGAGCTTGATGTGGGTGCTTGAAAATGTCCCCTGGAAAAGTAGCTCCATTCTTAGCTGCTGAGGCATCTTGTCAGCCTCCAGGCACACATGCTGGGCACAGATTCATATAAAGGCAAAATAACCATACACATAAAATAATGTAATGTTTCTCACTTGTTTACTTTTGAGGAATCAGCAACATATTCTCAAAACCTTGTGTTTTAACTTTAGTTTGACACACACACACACACACACACACACACACACACACACCCCACACCATGCTGTTTCCCTTTCTACAGTGATTATATATTTGACCCATTTTATTTACTTGTCAGTTACCAGCTCAATAACATCAATCTGTTATTAAAAGTGAAATTTTTGTTAAAAGCCTCATAAACTTTGTACCCATTCATCACGCAATTGCATTAACTTTAGACCATAGCTAGAGTAATTTGTTGATTAAGAGCTGTGCATTCACTGTGTTTCTGGAATTGAACTAATCAGTGCAATTGTATAGTGAGTTGAACATTGCTTTGTTTCTTATGGAACACAAGGCAAAATAATATTGTGGTAAGCAAAGCTATTATAATTCTGGGGTTTAGACTGTCTTTGTGATCTAATCATAAAATTGTAGAATATTGTAATTTTCTGTCCCACTCATTTCCTTTTGTGCTTTCTTTGATTAGAGGTTGAATTGGGTAACTTTTCTTGTCCTTCAAATATGAATTAATAACTTTGTTTTATAATGTGAATATTTATATATGAATATGTATGTATGTACAAATAATGTATGTGTGAACAGGGACAGGTGTTGTAGCATATATAGGTCACAGGACAACTTTATGAGCCTGTTCTCTCCTTCCATTTCATCTGGATTCTGAGAATTGAAATTAGGCCTCTATGCTTTTGAAGACAGTGCTTATGTCTGTTGAGCCATCTACTTCACTGGGAATTAAAAATATTTTTGATGTGTCAACTAAAATGCTAGAAAATACATCTTGAGTTATTTTTCTGTTAAATGTGGTATAAAATCATTAATACATATTTTGATGATATTTATTTTGTTAAGTATCACTAAGTTCGTAGAGAAATGACTCAGTCTCACATTTCATATATGTTCTATGTCTTTTTCTTATGTCAGTCACTTTAAATGACAATATTTAACCTATCACTTAGATGACTTCATTATTATCATTTTCTGTTCATCGATATGAATTATGCTTTCTGGAATAAACTATTCTCCTTTAGCATTTCCTATTATGACCTATTTTAACTTGAGATCATGTACAGTCTCTTCGGGATGTATTATTACATTGAATTTAATGTTGTTGATTTTAAAAGCGTTTTTCTCAATACCAAACTCATTATATTAATATTTTTCTAATCTTCAGTTTGATTTCTATTATAAAACTGTTTGTATATCATTTCAATTAAAAGGATAGCCAGTTTATAAACTTACAAATAGTCTCTTTTCAAAATAAATTTTCAGAACTCTTACAAAAGTATAAATGTTAAAATGTTAAGAAAAAACAATTGAGATGCATGTGTTTTTATATATACATATACAAATAAATATACCCTCAACATACTGTATGAGTTTGTATAATCACTAAAACATTCCCTTCTTGTTGTTCAACATTTTTGTTATATGAAATATTGCTATTTTAAATTTTGCATACAAGAAATTGTGCATTATTGTTTTTATATACTTTTGTTTGGTCAGAATTAAGTAATCCTGTTATGTAACTGGTCAGGTTTTTTTTTTTTTTTTTTAACTTTCAAGACATACTGCAAGCTATGCCTTGCTAACAAGATTACTCACGTCAAGGGCTTGTCATTTTAGTACAGGATGGAATTGGGCACAGTAGGAGTACTAGAAATACTCACTGATGAAGCACAACTAAAGTAAGATTATGAAGCAGCCATTGAACTCTTACCTAAATTCTTTTGAATAGACGAAACAGCTAGTTGAGAAAGTGATAATTGAACTGAAATTCAGAAGACAAGAAAGCATTCATATAAAGAAAAGAAGGAAGAGATACCAGGAAGAGAAAACAGCCAATGCAAAGCATCAATTTTATGAAAAAAATGCCAAAATAAATAAATTTTGATTAAGGAATGTAATTAAAAAAAACTGTCACTATGGCAAAGAAATCTGTGAAACTTGAAAGTCAAAATTCTGAGACTGGGTTATTAAAGCCCGAGTGAGGAACACAGTGAAGTCCCTAAGTCAGCTTGTGTGTAAGGACACTTTCAATTCAATGCCAAATACGTAATCCATCAACTAAAAATATAGGTAAGTTTAATTTTGTTACATTAAAATATTCTCTGAAAAGGTACTGTCAAGAAATGTCAATGTGAGCCTCAAAATTGTGTGAAAATATTTGGAAAAAGTCATCTGATAAATGATTGTAACATAAAAGGTACATCATATCCAGTGAGGCAAATGAGTGTTATACTGACAGTGCACTTATATCACACATTTACTAAGTGGTAAATATCTGGAAACCTGACAACACCAAATTCTGGAGAAAAATGAACATGCAGCTACACTGTAGTGAAGTAAGACCACCAGAAGCCACCACATGGACATTCTGAAATGTGTACATGCTGAAAACAAAGGGTTGACAGCTGCAGTTACACAGGGAATTTGCGCAAATGGTGCAGTGCTGAGCCTTTTAGCCATTTGTCTTTTATGCACAAAAGCAACAGTCTGGTTCACACACTTTAGTTAGCAAGAAACAGAAAAACAGAAGTGAAAAAGCAAGGTTAGTACTTTTAGGGACTTAACTGGAACTGTGGACTTTACTGGACCTTTGATGGATTAGGTCCTTGTTCCTGTTTTGGCAAGACCAAATACCACATGCTCAAGTACACACCTGTGACCACACCCAAACCGGCATTGTCAGCCACAGGTGAGGTTTGGTAGATCTCTCACCACAATGCCCCATTTAGTCCAAAGAAAAACTTTAGGCTTCATACAAAACTATATACAAAGATAGCAAATATCAAATATGCTCTAGGAGAAAGAAATGTAAGAACATACACACTTAAATCCTATTGCAGTGAAGCAACAAGAGCAAAATAGAAACAGCTACATGTCTAGTCCTAGGGTAAAGGCATAGCAGAGGCATATAGAGTTGTCCTAAGCTGGAAAGTTTAAGTCTTCTATCTAATATTTCTATATAGGAAGAGCGAACAATAATTGTGACAGTCTGATCTTCAACCTTATCAAAGACCTGAGAAGGAGGATAACAATACTAGGGTAGGGCTTTGGCTAAGGCCTAGAGTATCTGATGGACCAACACAGAAGCAGGGAGGTTTTCTGACCCTGAAAGGCTGTCTTACCCTGACTTGGCAAGGTTCAGCAGTCTTCTAAGTTTCGGGTGTGGTCAGAGCCATAGGTAAGGCTGGGTGGATCTCTCACTACATCTGATTTCAGCTTGAACCCCAATATCTGTCTCTGGGTTTTGCTATTTGTGCCACATAGATGAATAATGACAAATATGAGGACTCAAAGTGTCTATTCCAGTGCAAACAATTCGCAGAATTCTCCCTTGCTTAAGTCTTTAATGCAAGCAAGCCAGATAATCTCTCATACCCAGAAATACACTCAACTGCTATTCCTAGAGTTAATGGACTGTGTGTCTGTGTATTGCTACAGGCCTTCCTAGGGGTGACTATCCATGGTTTATCTTGTTGACATTAAGTAGGTATTCTCTTCTTGGAGGTCTCCCAGGGCAAGATATATTGGTCCTATTATTATTATTTTTTCAAGACAGGATTTCTCTATTTGATTGTTGCTGTCCTAGAACTCACTTTATAGACCAGGTTGGCCTTGAATTCAGAGATCACCTGCCTCAGCCTCCTGAGTGCTGGGATTAAAGGCATGCACCACTGCCACCTGACATACTGGTTCCATTTAAAGGTGTCAGGATTGGAAGTGGGAGTTTATGACTTAATTAATTCTTATTCTCACATTATATGAAGAACTTTTCCCACAGGGAGACAAGACAAAATAGAACAGTCAGTCTTATCTTTAGTGGGCCAGAAGATCTAGTTTAGACAAATCTATCAATGTCCTCTGTAGTCTCCTTTAGCTGTGTGTGGTGGCTCAATAGGATGAAACTGGGGAACTTCACTGCCATAGGAGTGGTCAAGACCACTGGGTATGTTATGTTGGCTCTGGCCTCTGGGACAGACTCGACTTTACCAACCCGAGGTTCTCATACTGGATCCTGGCAGGCTCAGATTTGGGCAGGGGTGCAGCCTCTCAAAATATCTGATGAATAATCCTCTTGACTTGTAAGACCAATGAAGACTTAAGGAAGGATGATTAGAAATTTCAGGCCTTATGAACATCTTTTGGTTTAAGGGTGGGAGTGGAGAGCTCCCAAACATAATTTTAAGTAGGGTGAAACCTTCTCACTATGGGGCTTTTAAGAGGGCAAATGGTTGACAGGTGGTGGTGGGACACACCTTTAATCGTAAGACTTGGGAGGCAGAGGCTGGCAGATCTCTGTGAGATTGAGGCCATCCTGATCTCCAGAGCAAGTTCCAGGACAGGCTCCAAAGCTACACAGAGAAACCCTGTCTTGAAAAACAAAAACAAACAAACAAAAAGGCAAACTGTAGGAGTTTTATCAAAATTTTGTTTCAAAGAGATAGTTAATGTTGCCTTCAAGGTCTTTTCTACTTTTCTAGAGTTTCCAACCAATATTTAGGACCTTTGACAGATTTGTTGAAACTTTGACCATGAAGGTGTGTTCAGTGTTGGACCCCAGCACAAGGGGCAATCTAAATCTAGCAATCAACTTTCTTGGAGGAGTTTCTTGGTGGCAACTGAGGCTTCTTTGTCTTGGTAGGATAGGTTTTCACCCATTCAGAGAAGGTACCTAACAAATCTAATAAATAGTTATATCCATGAACTGTGGGTTTTTATCTCTGTAAAGTACTTTCCAATACTGCTTCCTTGGGCATGGAATCCTTTCAGGGATTTTTTTTATACTTTGGGTTTATTTATATGCAAGTGGTACATCTGTACACAGTGTCTTTGACAAGATTGTCTAGTTGAGGGATGAAATATCCAAGCCTGAGTCACTCAGCAGTTTTGGATGCCAACAGATGAATGAAGTTTGGTGACCATTTGTCTTCTGATAGTAGCAGAGAGTATATGACCCCAGTTCTGCATGAACCATCATCCATTTGCCTATTGTTTGGAGAGCCGACCCTACTTCTAGGACTGCCTTCTTGGTTGTCAAGTCTATTGGCCTGTTTCCTTGGGCCTCTGGGTAATCCCCTTTCTGATATTCTTTGTAATGGACATTGGCTACCTCTTTTTTAGGCAGCCAGGTGGCTTCCATCAGTGCCTGGATTTCTTCCTTTCTTTAGTCTTTCTTTCTGGCTAAAGTAAGGAGCTCCCTTTCTCGATATAAAGCTTCATTGACATGTTCTGTGGAAATGTCTACTGACTGTGTACTCAATGATGGATTTGACCTTTCCATCATAAAATAACTTGGTCCAAGCCAAAAGTTCAGACCCTTGTGCTGAGGTCCCTCTGCTGAGGTATTTAGCTTACTTTGTCCTATCTAAGATTAAAACTATGTCCCTGGCATATGCGATTCCATTCTAAACAATGCTCTAATCATTATACTTTTTCTGCTTCTCATAGCAGGACATCTGTTAGGCAATTTCTGAAAGAATAGACCATATCAGACACTTCCAGGCAGTCCCTGAAGGGCTCCATTGGGTTATAATCTGTCAGTAGGATGACTCAAGTTTTATACAAGTGGACATGGGCTTCTCAAGTAGAAAGGATTGACAATGCTTTATTAGGGTGTTAGACATAAACTTTTCTGAGCTCAACCCCCCTCCAGGAAGGCCTCTCCAGAGTATGGGATGGTTAGTAGCACTTCCTGGCTCAGGGTCAGTTTGTCAGGTTCTTTCACTAGCATCACTGCAGCAGCAACTGCCTATAAACAAGCCAGCATACTGGCAGACAAATTAAGGTGGCAGGTGGTCTCCTCAAAGGGTATAGTGACTCATAGTTTTTGTAGTAAGTCTCTCCTATTAGGGATAAGGACAGTCTGCAATGACTAAGAAGGAATGGATCACAGTATTTTGTACCAAGTTACCATTGGAGAGGTTGTCCAGGGAAAATGAACAGCCTGTGAAGTTGCTCCATAAACAGTTGTCCATTGAGATGTCACTGGTCCCTGTAACTCAAGACTGGAAAAGTCACTCCTGTGTCAACCCAGAAATTAATAGATCTTCCCCCTAATTTTTTTCTCCTTAAGTGATGGGGGCGGTCCTTCTGTGTATGTTTCTCTTATTGGTTGTTGAATAAAGTACTGTTGGCCAATAGGAGAGCAAGTTAGGCAGGACTAGGTGTTGAGGAGGATTCTGGGAAATGGAGTAGAGACAGGAGTCACCATGTGACCACCAGGAAGACAGGATGCAAGGCCAGTTTCCTCTATAAGTCTTATAAATATGTATATTAATAGTTATGGTTGATAATTAAGACTGATCTTGCAGGTAAGCAATCCTAGTCATTGGCCATCAGCATTGTAACTAATATAATTCTCTGTATGTTATTTTGGCTGCCCACATGTTGGGGGGGGGCTTGGGAAGCTTGATGGAAAGATTTAACATTACACTTAGAGCTCAGTAGAAAGGTACCCTGGTCCCTCTAGTCCTCACCCAAATGAAGGATTGTGGCATTTTTCTTCCTTCTCCCAATTTGGGTGTTCAGTTCTAAAGTTCTTTTTCCTTAGGCAAGTGCATTAGTCCTTCTCTAGCCTCTTCCTTTCATGGTCTCTCTGGCTTTCTCATCTTCGATCTCTTTTATCAGTCTCCCTCAGCACTACCACTGATTCTCCAGTCAATGTCAATCTGTTGTTCTGCTTTTCTTCTCAGATTCACAGTTATTGTAAACCATTTGAACAATCTCCAAAATGGGGACCAGTTCACTTCCTCAAACCCTTCTAGTTTCTTTCTAAAATCTGTGGCCAGCTGCATAACAAAAGCAACATTGGTAGTGCACTGGTTTTGTGATACATATGGGTATATGGAAGTGAATACCTGTTAAGCATCACAGAGGCACTCCAGAAACCCACATTATTGGTTACCAGGGTTCTTGTAAAATGTCACTCACCTTAGATATATTGGAAGTTTTTCTAGCAGCGGCCTTCAATATTCGTAATAAATACGTCCTGACAAAAAATGTTCAGAGACTCCTTACCTTTGTCAGTGCGGGGATCCCAATCAGGTGGGGCAGAAGGGAAAATATGCTCTATTTGGGCTGCATTGTCCTCAAGTAATCATCATCTTGCCTCAGGGGAGGGATTTCGTTCTCTCAAGCCAGATCCTATCCCTCTGGAGCTATTGGCAGGTCATGCTAACTCACCTGGTGTGTGGAAAAGGCATTTTCAAGGAGATTAATGAGAGTTGGGGGAGTTTTCCAGAATGGTGGGCTTTTCTAACTATAAGATAAATGGTTGACAATGAGACATAAACTAAGAAAGAGGTAGAGGTAGAGTCTTTGGGTTTTAAGTCCAGCAGGGACACCTTTCTTAATGGGAGGATGGGGGCGGCTTCTGGTCTAAGGAAATTCCTCCCAGAATCCCTATAGCTAGAGCCACTCCTGTGTGTGGAGAGGAGACAGGGCCAAATGTAGAAGAGACTCCAACTTCCATCCAGAGCACAGTAAGTGAAACCATTTTCCTCTCTCCAGGCATGGCCAGAGGCTATTCTGGGGCACCTGGGTGGAGAGAATCATTCTCTTCTGGTGGAACTGAGGGTTCCAACTGACCAAACCAAGATCATTCTGGTCTCTAACAATAAAGTATAGGTTTTAAGCCAGAGAAAGTCGTTGATCAATATAGGGATACTGATGGCGGCGGATAGCTTGGGGCTCTGGTTATCGCGTTCTACGTTCTAGATGGCCTGAACTGTTTTGGGATTGTCCTTCACTGTGTCACCTGACTCCAATGGATTTCACAGAAGGTATGGAGCTTTCTGGGTCTGAAACAAATGACATATTCATCCACAAAACCCTCCTTGAAGTGTTCTCATTTTGGCAAGTGTTGGGGTCATAGGTGTTGAGTTTTAAGATCATCATGGTCCCTCTAACATGCTGTAAGTTGTGATAATTTCTAGGGGTCTGTTACAGTAGTATTTCATTCCTGCTAAAGTGAGGGCAAACTGGTGCAGAGACTTTGGAAGAAATTTAGTCAGTATCTATGAAAACTGAACCTACACCCAACATTTGCTTTAGTGATTGTGGTAGATAAAGGAAAAGGTCACTGGTTCAAGAATTCTGTAATGAGTTAGAAGAATATATAGAGTGAACAGAGATTTTCTTTTTAGGGCAACTGAACTATTGAATGTGACATTTAAGTTGCAGATATGTCACTGAGTGACTCTCCATATAATGCATGCACCTTTAGTCATTACGATGTTTCCAAGCAGCTTCATCAACACTGACAAATGTATCACTCAGGTGCAAGGGGTGAATCACAGATGTTATGCTCCTGTGGAGGCAGTGAGTACACCATGCATTCCTGTCCTTTATTATCAAGTTTGCTGTTGACCTCATATTTCTTAAAAAGCAAAATACATTTTTAATTAAAAATACAAAGACCACATAGAAGTTTGACAAAGGAGCCTGAAAAAAAATAGTAAAGAGTTAGGTGAAAACTAAGACTATTATTATGTCCTGACACTTAAATGAAAAAAGTATATTTCCAGGGAAGAGGGAATGACTAACTGAATTGAATGTTGTCAATGGGCTGAGTTTGAGGACAGTTGATAATTACTGAGTATATATAATCATGACAAGAATAATTTTGGTCGTGTATTGGCAACAGAAACTTGATTGAATTTGAGGGTGAAATAAAGGACTCAAGTTGCTAGTGGGAGGAGGTTTTGATTGTTATTAAAAAGGGGCAGAAAGATGAACAGAGTTATAAAATTGTGCAACGTTGAGACCATATTTAAGGTAGGACATTCTTAAGTGATTCATTTTTAGGAAGGAAGAATCAATGGGTTAATTCATATTCCTGTTTTAGAACTGGGGGTAACATTTTTTTTAAATAGGTAAAGCACCACTGTACTGGAGGTTATGCCTTCATAAGTAAAGTGAAACTAATCTAGTTTTCAAAATTGTGGATGGAAGCTTTAGGCAGGAGACATAGTTAGCTCATCCATTATAACCAGGTAAAAGACAGAGTATAAAAGCATTGGTATAGGAGTTAGAATGCATAGTAGTGGAAGCATGTGAGATGGTTTCTTTCAAAGATTGTAGTTTTTTCTTTTTTTAATTTAAATTAGATAAAATCTTGTTTTACATGTGAATACCAGTTCCCTCTCCCTCTCATCCTCCCCTGCCCACCCCCCCACTGACCCCCATCCCATCTCCTTTCTGCTCCACTGGGAGGGTGAGGCATTCCATGGAGGAATCTTCAAGGTCTGTCACATCAACGCTTGTATTTTTTTAGTAAAATAGGAAACAGTAGCATAGGAATAGGGATATTGAAAGTCATAATTATTCTAGAAGGGTTTAAAAGGAGAAATGAGTGTTGAGTTACATGAGAATCCTGAATTGACCAAAGAAATATAGCTTATTTGGAAACTCCCAGGACCATGTGTCACTGGAGACCATAAATTTAAATATCTATAACACTATTATAAATGACAGTGAACTTTATATCAAAATCATGAATTGGAAAAATTGGAGTGCCTTTAAATCCAAGTGTTTGGGGGTCTTAGTTATATAGTTACAGTCCACTTAAGTACAGGGAATAGATGCCTGAATCTTGGTTTATGAACTGGTCCTAAGTATAAAAAATGAAGAAGTATAGCAAGAGATGTAGTATGAAGTGAGGTAATGTAGAGTAAGAAGAGGTCAAGATCATGGGAAGGCATCAGAAGGACAATCTGAGTGGATGATTCAGTACCTAAAAATCAATCTTCAAAGAACTATGTGAGGGATATGGATTATGGAAATATGGACAGGTCACTAGTGTGCTGTTTATACTGCATTTCATGAGCCTCTTGATGACAGCATTTAAAAACTTTGGAAGAAGTTCCTCCTGTAAACTTCTCCTTTATGAATCTAACTTTCCCTGGTGTTGGTGTAGGCTATCACTAAGAGGATATACTCCTAAGGGACTAAGGGGCAAAAATAACCTTGAGTGGAGGGGCACAGCATGGGCATAGAATAGAAGAAAGTCTAAACCTTGAAGGATAGAACAAAAGACTATTGAATAGAAAGACCTTGCAACAGCATGAATCACAAGCTGTCACTGTTTGCATATAGATTTTTTTTAAGGAAATAAAGACTTTCACTCCATGGTTTTCAGGCTTCCTTTAGTGACCATAAATCTTTCGCAAATGCTAAGAACCTGCTTGAATTTGGCAAGCCAGATGAGTAAAAAGGTCATCTTCTTGCCTAATGACAGATTCTATAGTTTTTACCACACAATTCCCTTTATGGTCATAATTGTCCCTTGCAAAAATATAGTGTTACAGCAGACTCATAAAACTGCTGCCTGTGGAATAAACAGGAAAGGGCACATTCTCATTTCCAAATAAGCCAGTGTCAATTGAGTTTAGCTTGCATTTAAAACAGAAAGCAGTAATCTTCCTAGCAATGTGGAGCTGTGATAGACTGTCTCTTTGACCTTTCGGTGTGTAGATGAATCTGTGTGCCCCCACTTGGAAAGACATTATTTTCAGAGTGTAGATACAGATCTTACTCTCACATATATTTACAGTTCCTAAGAAGACAAAGGAGGCAGATTTCCTTCATTTTGCCTAGCATCCAGTGCAGCCTTAATCGAAAGGGGGAGACTTAATTATGCATGTGTTTTTTTTTAAATAAACCCAGTTAGCATTTTCAATCTGGAAAAAGACAGAGAGAGAAAGTAATTAGTGTATAGTAAAGAATGGTTATGTCCGTTAGCCTGAAAGTGAATATAAATTGACTTCCAGATGTTGAGGTTTTCAAGTACATGGCATGTGGCATGAAGAAAGAAGAACAGTAAAATTCACATAAACCAACCAGGGAAGATGACAGTGGGATGTGTCAAAGTTATCATTTTCTATGGGAAAAGGATATGACTGTTTTCTCCATTTTTGCCACTTGCAGTAAGAAATACAGAATTTGACTGACAGGTAAACTGGACAAAGGACTATCTGAGGGACTCCTGCTGAATAAGAGTATCTCACAGATGCATAGCTGCAAGGAGGTGAAGTCATAGTTCTGAGAAAAGACTGTTTAGCCTTTGAGTTTTAAGCCCTCTGACCAGTGTTGCTTGTGGATTCCATGTCAGCTGATGTTGAGACTCTGAGCTACAAAACAGGATGGCCTCTTTATCAACCGAGCTCACAAGCAAATTATGAAACACTTACTTCCTCTTCTGCCTTGTTGGTGAACAGGGAGGATCATTACCATAAGGGATAGTTGTTGAATTAAGTGCTCGTATTTAAATCTCTTATATCAATGCTTGGTACTATATAGGAACTAATGTGTTAATTGAAAGAAGTAGTTAGAGCAGTGACCAAAGCCAAGTGGTTTCCTTGGATGGCTTGAAAACAGCAGTGTGCTTTCTCATAGTGCTAGAGCCTAGCAGCCTAAGATAACAGGATTTACCAAGTAAGATTTTTCTGAGAGTTGTGACTTGTCTGACATTTTTCTCCTTGACTTGTACTAGATGTCTGTCTCCTCTCTGTATTATCACACTTTCCATAGTCTTTCTATTTTATAAGACAGCTCTGAACATTCTTTCATGACAATAGTCATGTTGCATTGCTGCTCACCCTAATGGCCTCATTTTTACTTAATCCAAATACAAAGACCCAGTTCATACATTCACAGTTTTGAAGTATTGAGCATAGAAACTCAACATGTGAATTTTGTAAAGAAATACACAGTCCATTGCAAAACCCTACACTGGGATCAGTCAGTTCACTGATTACATCTATCTAAATATTTTTTGTATATAAACTCACTTGAAGGAATTTTTCTTGCAACCAAGAAACTACTTGTAAGAGTAATATATTTTAGGGTTACTGATGAGGTAATTAAATATATTTTTAATGAATGATACAGAGGATTTACAAAAGCATGAAATTTTTTATTAATAAGCAAAATTCTACAATCCCAGGATATGTCAATAAAAGGAATAGTTGGTTTGATTTCACTTAAACTACTTTCAGAGTCTTCATCCAGATTATAAGAAAATTTTAGTGAAATGCTGATGGTTTTAGTCTTATTTGACAACTGAAATTCTATCAGTATATCAAGGCCTTTTATCTTATAAGCTTCATGGACCATGGTATGAATCTCTTACAAAATGATAATATTGTCCCCTCAGATGGACTCCCATTAGCAACCATATCTATATTTGAACAAAGATACATAAAAGCTAAAACCAAAGAAGCTTATCAATTTTTTAATGTCACCTTTGAAAACAAGAATTATATTTTGGCTTGAAATTTTTTTATTTATGTGCCAGACCTGGGTACTAGGGAGGGCATCCCTCCTCTGCTCCCATAGAGATAAATCTTAGAGCATCCTCTGTCTGTGTCTATGAGGAATAATCATTTGTGAGATAAAAACTACTAAAGATAAACATTTTTCCTCATTTTCCTGAAGAATTTCATCAGTATTTTTCTCAAAAGCTCTTTAACCATGATGACAAGAAAGAAACACATTCACAAGTATTTCTATCATTTCCTTTCTTACTTCTCATGGCTGGTTTTTGAAAAAAATGGAGCTTCAAACTTAACCCTCAGTTAAGTAGGTAAGAAACCCAGTATCAAGGTGATAGCAGGTCCACATCCCTCTGAATCACTAGTGAAATTCCTTCTCTGCTTTTTTCTGTTCATGGCAGCACAAATTCAACCTGACCATCCTCCCATGTCTTCAGATCACCCTTTTATTTTGTAATGCACAAAGTAATTAGCATTAAGATGCATTCTAAACTCCACATGATCTTATCTTAAAATATGTAATATTACATCTACAAAACTCTATTTCCAACAAAGGTGACATTCATAGAAAACATGCATTAGGATATAAATATATTTTGGGTGTATGGGGGGTTCATAGTTCAGTTTAACTTCTGTCTATACTATGCCACATGCTTCATAGTATCTCTTTTTTTAAACATTTTTAAAGTACATTTAACATTTGTAAATGGATTTATTTGTCTCAGAATATGAACATATATCAACATATTACACTTCCATAATTATATAATATTACTGTAAAGTGTATAGGAAAAATAAAACAGCTTCTCATTGTTCATAGTATCTTACCTCACACATTATAATCCCTGACACCTCACTCTGAACAGAATATTTAAAAACTAGATAATTAAAATGATATTTACTATCAGCCATGCTTTTAGAATGGAGTGAATTTTCTTTTGTTTGGTTTTATTTTTTGAAAGAGGTTTTCTCTTTTTAACTCTGGCTGTACTGCAACTCACTCTGTAGACTAGTCTGTTCTTGAACTCACAGAGATCTATCTGTTCTTCTCTTTTGAGTACTTGGTGGCATAAAATTTTTAATTATGATAATCAGTACTTTTTATTAGAGTTTGGAGATTTTTCTACTATGGCATTTTATTTATTTTTCTACTCGAATGGATAATCTTACATGTACAGATGTTTGAAGCATTATGCTCAGCTTCACTGAGGAAGCTATTTATACTTACCAGAGAAATCATCTGGATATTGGATACTCAGAACTTGGAGTTATAGGCAGTTATGAATCCCCTGATGTGAATATTAGTGACAAAACTTAGGTTGTCTGTAAGAGCACTTTGCACTCTTAGCTGTTGAGCCATTTCTCCATTGCTTTCTGACTTTTAAAATCATTTTGTTAATATTTCTGGGACAAAGAATATATATATATATGTATATATATATACATATATATGTATATATATACATATGTGTGTGTGTGTGTGTGTGTGTGTGTGTGTGTGTGTATCATTGATAACATAAAGTAGCATAAATGGTCGATACATCCTATGAACAATATTTTCTTATCTACACTAATGGAAACCCTTTCTGTATCATTTCACTTTAAACCTAGTACATTTTTTTCTTTACTTACAGTATTTATCACTTTATGTCTTTGTACTATAGGCACATTTCCTTCATATGATTCTCTTTTGCTATGTGAAAGCCTGAAGGCTCCTTGAAGATGTTATCTGTTCTCTATTTCAGATGCCAACCATTGCCCAATGACCCATGTACTGATGGTCATTTTGTACATGGGCTTTGGTTTCAAGAATAATACTTAACAGAGGAGGTAAGAACTTTTGAGATGTGGGTCTTAGTGGAAATACTTAGATCACTGCGGACTTGACCATAGTGGAAACTGAGCCTCCAGTGTATCCTCTTATTTTCCTGATTCTTAAGTATGAGGTGAACGTTTTTCTCAATAGACTTTCCTGTGCCATTTTTTTACAGCCCTACAGCAGTGAGACCACCAAGCATAGACAGAATCTCTGTAACTGTCAGCAGAAATATACCCTTATTCTTCACAATTTGATGATCTCAGAATTTTGTTGTAGTTATGGAATGCTAAATAACAAGGCTTGTATGTAAATGATCTTTGCATCTTTCATACTTTCTAGGAGATTGCTTATTCCAGTGAAAACTCAATAAGTAAGTTTTAATTAATTAGGGATGGGTAAGAGTAAAAAAAAAACAGCATTTTCTAGTACAGTGGTCATTAAATATCTCATATTTAGAATTTTATGCCTTTCATTTTTTTCTTTTATTGCCATAAAATTTAATGCAAAAAACATTCTGTGAGATTAGTTTTCTCCTTTTTCCAGGATCTATGGCAATCAGAGTACCTCAGTATGTATCTGTAGAAAGAAAGAAAGAAAGAATGAATGAATGAATGAATGAATGAATGAATGAATGAATATATAGGGATATAGTTGTTACAGTGACTGTGACTTGGCAGGACTCATAAAATTGGAACTTAAGCTCAGAGGTAGTAATTTAAAGTAGTTGGCTAGAGTTCAGTGTGCATTAAGGACATTGGGATGTGAAGCAGGACATTTTGATAATATAGTTTTTAAAGTACATTTACATAAAATGGCTTTGGGAAAATATATGTGACAGTGACTAAAAGCAAAGAAGAAAGATAATGTGTGGCTCACTTCTGAGAGATGATGGCTTATGATTCCCTGTCTACCTTCTGGATTTATTTTGGCTGATCAATGACGGGTGTTATCTCAAGTTAGAGATAGATCTCTACTACTTCCATCTCTAGGGGAATAATTCAAGAGAGCAAAGGAAAGCTATGATTGAAATATCTGAGAAATGATGCCAAAAATTATGCAAGGAAAGGTTATATCAGGGGGCAGGAAGTGATCACTAAATGACAGATTTACAGAGCTAAAAATCAGCAACTCATAAAATGTAGTAGGACTTAAAGCTAACCCAAAAGTGGTTGGTTACTCCCATAACATCTATGTCACTATTATGCCAGTAAATTTAACACACAGGTTACCATTGTTGGCCACAGAGTACATGGCTGGGTGATAATGATGTTTAGTTTTCTTTTCCAGTAACATGCAAAGTACCAAGCTCCAGGAATGCTACCCAATAGAGGTAAAGCCTCTAATTTGGCATTATCTCAATTTCTACATGTTTTTTCACAAAGCTACATGGTATCATCAGCAACAGATCCTTAAAATCAGGTTGTGGAGAATAATCAATAGCCTTGTCAGCAGTCTTCGGTGTTTGATGGGATCTACTGGACCCCTTTGACCATTGACTTAACAGGATGCATCCTCTTTCTGGCACTGGAGGATTTTACTTGGTGTCTTAAATGGCTAGTTGGGGCATTGTCTCCTCTATCATATGGTAACTCTATTTAATTTACTTCCTATGCATATACATTTTAAGCAGCTTTTGCAGTAGTAAATTTTCATATAACTTTTGAAAATGCTATTAGTGTTAGTTGTCCTTTCCCGTATTCACTTCTTTATCCTGCTTTCTTATCCTCTTTCCCATGTAAAGCTATCATATTTTCCCCTTTATCTTTTTCATTCCCCCATACTTCACACTGCTGATGTGACCAAGAGCCTGGGACTGGATGTGCCATGGGCATACGGGGGAACTTATTACTGTTATTCTACTAAGAAACATAGCAACAAAATGATTCCTAGTGAGTCACTATACCCATATACCTGAGCATTACTCAGCCCTTACCAGAGAAGTTTCTTCTTATAGTAGAGGGTATTTGACAAAGAAATCACAATGAGACAATGTTCACACTGTAAGAGTCTTTGGAACAATTAGCCGGAAATAGGATCTCTTTATCAAGTACCATCCCTCATGGTTCAGGCTTAGGGATCTATGCAGAAGAGGAGGCAGAAAGCTTCTAAGAGTTAGGGACAGTGAACTACAGCAAGAAAACAGCGTCTCTATGCCACAACAGGATCAGTAAACATATGAACTCACGGAGACTCTGATGGAGTACACAAGACCTGTACAAATTAAGTTCAGATGAAATCCTAACACCGAGAAAAGGGAATAGACACAAAGTCCTACCTTTAAATAAGAAACTATTGCAATTGACACTTCCTGGGAAATGGAAAATAAGTTTTGTTCAATGGAGAGTTACTGTGTTAAACAACCACACTCCAAGGCAGGCAACATGTCCAGGAGTAGTTAGCCAACACAAACATACTGCATGGCCTTTTGTGGACATTTTATTTTGTTTTGGTATTTTTATTTTCTTATCTTTGATTTTTTAAAAAGAATTATGGAGAGAGAGAGAGGGGAGGGATTCTAAAATTGGGTGGTTTAGAGAGGTGTAAAGAATTTGTGAGTTGGTGAAGGAATATAATATGATCAAAATATATTTTTTCTGAAATAAGAAAAAAGAAAGAGGAAAACCAGAAAATATCCTGCAGAGGGGATTTGACTAGTTAGATGGGTAAACACGATTGATTGAGACATTTGGAGTTTCTTGTGTGATGTGCTGTTCCTACTCCATCAGCACTTCAAGGCACTTCAGAAGAGAGCTGTGTGCGATTTCCAGGTTACTGAATTTGATTTCCTTTTTTTTTTTCTAGCTGTAACAAGAAAGATGAGTAGTTTGAAGACCTCGAGTCACTGAGCTACAGCAATGTGTTTATTCTTACTAATAAGTAACTGTGAATCTGATCTCCCTGATTCTGATTTCCTTTCTAACCCCCTTTTCTGCCATATCCATTTCTTTACAACATTACAAAAATACCTGAAAAACTGAAACTGAGTGTATGCATGTCATTACTGAAAGAAATACAAGAATGGAATTGAGAACTTTCTGTATTCTTTGGTGCTGAGATATGTAATCACACTGTGACATAACTCCTGCCCTATTTACCCCCCAAATCTTCTTTGAAAACCAATATTTGATATGAAATAGCATTAGCAAAAATCATTGTCCTGTATATACAAGTAGAGAAAATGCCATCACTAGACAACTATTTAGTCTGTTTATTTCCATTTGGAAATGATGCTTTTTTTTTTTTTTTTGCTTCAAATGAGATCAAATACTGAAAGACAGGTCATACAGGGTACACAATAATCTACAGGGATTAGCAAAGATGCTTACCTTCCTTGATTAAAATGTGCTTCCAGGGAAAGTGCGGATGCACCTGGCGTGGCCTACATTCCACTCCTCACATGTGTGGCTTCCTTACCTTAGTTGAGGTTATTTCTCCACACAAAAGGTACTGAGTCTCTTATTCTTGGCATGCCCCCTAATTAGACTTTCCCTTTCTCTTCCATCTCTAATGGGTGAAATCTGCTTTGTTTTTTGAAGTTCTTCTCAATCACTTGTAAAATTAACTGTGACTGACTTTCCCCAAACTTCCTAACTTTCAGCGTTGCCGGTACATAGGCAAAATAGTTCTAGCTGTACTCACCTTGCTGAAGTCTGCTTTCCCCTCATGAGTAATTGAGCATTTTCTTTAACATTCTGGTAAATTTTGGCTCTGGAACTTTCCCAGTCCTTACTAAAAGTTGACATAAATTGCCTCCAGTGGTTTCTCTCTTGTCTCATGTTCTTTGCATACATCATTTTGTTAACTCTTCTTGGCCCATTTTATCATTCTAGAAAGCATCATAAAAGCGCCTTTTTATTACACATATATACAATATATAACTTGGTAATTTTTTACATCTGAAGAATCAAATCAATCTCAAGGTCACTTTGCAAATCTTTTTCTTTTAAATGAGATGGCCATGTGCCATAGTTTTGGTGCAATGTCCAATTCTAATGAAAGATTAAACATTTTAGCCAGCAGTTCCAGTGTCCTCTGGCTGTTTGAAAACATTTGGTTGAATGCCATCTGTTCTTGGTGATTTATTTATGTCTTGTTTGTCAATTTGTTCTAAAGTACTCTCTCTAATTATTGATCAGTTCTGCTAGCCTGTGCACTACAAAAGAGAACAATGATTAACTAGGACATATGTGCCCAGCAAAGTGCTGGGCAGTGTGACAAAGACAGAGCATTTGAAAAGCATATTTGTTCTCCAGAACTTTGTTATTTGGTGGTGTATTAAGTATTTGCTTGTTGCTGCAAAAAATAGAACAAAACAAAAACAACAACACCTGAAAACATGACTTGAGAATGAAGGGATTATTTTAGTTTGTAATATGAGAGTGTACTCTATCATGGCAGGAAAGGCACAGCTGCAGAAGCCTAATGGAGTTGGTCCCTTTGAATATCTGGAGAGTAAGCAGGGAGTCACAAATATTTATGCTCAGCTCTCAGTTGACTTTGTTCTTTTTATTTAATTCCAGACCCCAGCCCATAGAGTGATGCTGGAAACATTTACAGATCGACTTCTCTCCACTATTTACCTGATCCCTTCTTGGATGTGTGCAATCATTTGTCTTCAAGGTGAATCTAGATCCTCTCAAGTTGACAAGAAATAAGAACCATCACAGGCACAGTAAAACAAAATCAAAGTTCTGGGGTTCATCAAACTTAGATCAAGGTAGTGTAACAAAAAGCAGAAAATACATGAGGATCCTTTATTGATTGTTTCATCAGCTTATTGTGCTGCCCTCTGTCCTCCTCTGCTATCCCCTCCATGACGCCAAGGACTCAAAATATTTCTGCATCTTTAATAGAAAGTTCTTCTATATTATTTACCTTTCCCTTTTTATCTTTGTTTTATTTTAAAAGAGAGGTGGTGCTTATTTCAATACAAAATGAAGTACTGTCAGGGGGTAAGAGCTGGCAGTGGCCAAAGAGACTCTTGTGCCCCTTACACATAGGCAGGCTTTCTATTATTTTTAAAACATAGCTGAAAATTAGAGCCCAGGTGGCTGATAGGACCAATTGGGTTAACTATAGGATGACTGGGAGAGGGGGATTGGCATACATTCATTTGTTTTGTAAAGTTTAAATTCTTATTGTAATATCTAAACCAATGAGAATATAATGGTGATGCAAAATGTGCACATGATCTTCTGGCTTTAGCATCTCTTCGACTTGTTCTGCTCAACAGTCTTTCAATAGCAATATTTGAGAATGATACTGCAATCAGGGCTCCTGCAGTGTTTGCCCCTCTGCCGGGTGCCACTGCCATGACTGATGGTTCTGATCATTCTCGCCGTATTTATACTCTGCTTGAAATTACCACTCCACATTAGAAGCAATGTGATGAGTTTTAGTCTTCCTAATGCTGTGTCCTTTGAGCCATGAATTGTGGCTCCCTGCCTGTCCTTTTTCTTGTCTATATGATGCCTTAATTTCTTCCTTAAGCATTGTCTGCAGAGCTCAAGGTGGCAGCAGAGCAGACTTCACAGTACTATTTCCTAATCTTAGCTTCTGCTCCTCTACTCATTCTACTCCATGAATGACCATTGTCCTCCCTTCTGCAATCAAAATTTAAAGTTCTCATTCATGAGAAAAAAATGCACAATGTCATTTGTCATACATGTATAATCTTCATTCTGTATTGAATGAATCCAGAATCCAGGATGAAACGACAATATACAGTGGCCACAATTATCTATATCTTCAAGTGGTCCTTACATAGTCAAGAGGCCAGAAAACTGAGGACAAGGGTGTGCAACTATCAATAATCCATTCTTAGAAATGTAGCAGCCTGCTTCCTGGGTGGGAAATTCTAGCATTTCCATTGCTTTGATTTGCACTCTTTTGTCATAAAAAATAAAAGTAATATTTTGATTACAGAGAAAGCAACAGAATGAAGACATGATAAAAGCATAAGTTAAATGTGTGGTGTTTGATTGGTCCCTCCCTCAGAATAATTTGTTTAAACCCTGAGGCTCTTTCAGCCAAATTTGAAATCAATAAACAATCCGGCCACTGCTCAAATCAGGCATCATCTGCTTCAAAACTTGTCATGTCTGCTTCTGATTGGCAAGTGAATCACATCCAAGTGCTTATTAGACCGTTAGGCTCCCTTCCAGTGCAGTCTTCAATTATCTTTGTGATTGTACAGCAAAGAACATTTGCTTGATGAAGTAGAGCTGATTTGCTTATTGTATGTCTCTGCATTCTCATTAATCTCTCCATTTCTGCAATTTGTATTAGTTTTCTAGTTATTGGTGTGAATTCACGACAGCATGTTTTATTATTAGTGCTGTCTCTTTTCCATACTTAACCCTTTTGGAATAAGCAGAAAATGTGACAAATTCCCCTTCATGAAGTCTTGGCAGGTTTAATGTGAATGGCTGCAAACACGACAGAGGCCCCGTGTACAGACTGGTGGCTCTCAATAATCAGTAGGAATACATTAACACTAATACTGTTGTCAAGCAGTTGCTTCTTTCTCTACTCCCTATGACTTAATATAGATTTAAAAATGTATTTTCTTTTCCTTTGATTTGGCCAGAAGCTTATTGTAATTTGCTGCCTTCGTTTCCTCAATGCTGGGATTTTAGTTGTATGCCTCAAAATGCATTTTTGCATCTTTGTGAACTACTGATTAATGATTTTAGAGCTTTAGATTTTTGGTAATATGTATTTTAATGATATTAGATTCAAGGTGACTTTTCCTGCAAAACTGGAATTGGAAATCTTCCTGTGACTCCATGCAAAGAGCTTCCCATTGGGTGATCCCTATGAAATTTCCAAATTAAAATTAAAAGCCTAGTAGGAAATGTCTTCTTAAGAAATGCCAAACAATCAAGTGATGTCAATGTTGGATTTGAGGACAAACCTGCTTTATCAACCATTGGATTTCCCTAAGCATCTTCACACAGTGCAGATCCACTAGGGGACCCCACCCCCTAGGTACAAAATGAAGAGTAAAAAGAAATACTAAGAAGGTGGAAAGTGGGGTGGCTTTCTAATCAGTGCTTCTCTGAGATATCTACTGTCTATGTAGGTCAATATGGCTCCTTCTTCAAGGTTTAAGGGATTTAAGTTTGGTGCAGGACGCTCAGATTCACAGAGGATCATGTGAGGAAGAGAAATGTATGTTTCTTTACTTTTGTGCCTTATATTTATTGGAATTGGTTTACTTTATGATCGTGTGTCTTTATTTGGTGTTGACTATTTTAGACCCTCTCAGATGCCAACAGGAAATAACTGCATCCCTGTTCCTGATCAACACATATAATCCGTATTATCTTACATTGTCTGGGGAGTCAATGGTGTTTTATGGCTGCAATTATTTCTCAGTTAATTGTTCACTACTCATCACGTGAACCCAGAGTAAAATTTGCATTTCTTCCCTATAGCTAAATTTTACTATCTATTCAATATTATAAATTTCTGTCAGATATAAAGTAATCATGCCTCATTTGCAATAAATGAACGTTTAAGTGAATGAACATGCCTTTACCACCTACTCCTATTTTTACTAATATTTAAAGCTCCTCCTAGTTGTATAAGTATCACATGCTAACCAATTGTGCCACTGGAGCTCCAAAGTTCCTGTTAGTTGTGTAAGTATTACTTGTTAAATGCAAATAGTTAATTCTGATTCATTAAGTGAAAAGTAATAAGTGAATTTAACTCTGCAAATGATAGAATTTTCGCAAATTTCATAACACCCAGGAAATTAGATAGATTTATATGTGTTTTACAATTGTGTGCTCTCTACACTAGCTTGTGCTTTCCTAAGTTTTCTGATCTTACAAACTTAATGCCTCCAAAATGTTTTGCATCATTTTCTTTTTTAATCACAATGTCTTCTATACCCTTTCTCAAATACTTTTCAAATTCCATTCCAGAAAAAGCCCACACAACTTGATTTGCATTTGAAATGATCTTCAAAGAGTTTTTCCAATGTTTTTGTTTTAAATATCAAAATCTACTCACATATTTAACCCAAATAGTCAATAAATGATTTTGTGACGTGAGTCATCCAGTATAAATGTACAGAATGATTTTATTTGTATGCACATCCTTCTTTCTTTATTAGTTTTGATTATAAGTCACAGTTGGCATACTTCCCTATAAAACAGTCTTTGTCCTGACTCTATAGCATTCTAAAAGTTTATTGTTCATTACTGTCCTTCTTATTTTAAGACAAATTCTCAGAAGTTATATCAACAAGTCTCCCTCTGGTAATTTTTTATCTTTGCTTTTATTTGACAGATGAAGAAGTGATCTTCCTCTATGTTTGTGTATATGTATTGAGAGAATGTGTATGTATGTATGTATGTATGTATGTATGTATGTGTGCTTACCTGTATGTGTATAATTGTGTAACTGTGTATATGCGTCTTTGTGGAGGAATATATTTACACATGTTTTGATCACCAATATGTCTTCATTCATAAATGTCCTGTTGTCTTTTGTTATTGTCCTCATTGAAGATTTCATCTTAATGATTTTAAAAAAGATAATAATCTCACTGTATTAAGATCTCAACAAATATTCCTTTTCTGTCTTTATCCCTTTTTTTCATTTTGCTGGCCATACATTATCACATATAAATTTTAATTGGTGAAACTTATTAATATTTATAATTCTAAATTAAGAGCTTTCTTAACAAAGTAGAATTAATATTTATACTTTCATTTAGTTTTTCTCATGTTTTTCTTCTTATCTATTTAAAAATATGTAGTTTATTTTCATCTCCAAATATTACTTATTGTATATCTACTTATAGCATAGTACTTGTAGTCAATATTATGTCATTATGTACCTCAAAATTTTAGAGTATATATTCTCAAGAGTTTTACTGTGTTTGCATTAATCAATAGAGAAGATAATTCCTGAATTGTCAGACTGTAGAATGACAGGCTGGTCTCAGATTCTCATGTCATGTTCTGATATGTATTCTAAAGGAAATGATCAGTGTGTTCAACTCTTGCAAAAGACAGATAGACAGAATAGGACATAGGTAGCTCCCCTTATACCTTCTTATGCAATTATTGAACTTATTCATAACTTGTTACTTTTCTAGTCTTCATCGCCTCCTAAAAGCTTTCTAATTAAAAATGTTGCATTAGAGATTACATTTTATGATGAGATTTGACAGTTTAGAAAATGTTTAAACCACAAAGTCGTTGGTTAGGGAACATACACATATACTCATGAACACACACTAAAATCTAAAACAAAAACTTGAAAGAAACCCGTAAAATCCAAACTGTTACAGTTTGATTACAAAATGCTCTCCATAGGCTCATGTGTTAAATGTGTGGCACTCAGAAAGGGACACTATTTTTGAAGGTTCTTGGGGTAGGGCCATGTTCTTTCCCAACATGGGGCACATGCCCCTATCACTATTCCATTCTTGTTCTGCTTTCCCACAGGCCCAAAATTAGATCCAGAAACTGAAACCTCAGAAACCTTGAACCAACATATAACTTTCTTCCTTTCAGTCTTCTTCTCTGAGATGATTATCACAAATGCCACTTAGCACAGAAACCAAGAAAGCATAACAGAAATAGAACAAAAAGGAAGGGACACATGTGTATTTAAGATGTGTTAATTTGACTTTACTTTGGTGGTGGCACTTGGATCCCAGGAGTTTCCACAATTCAAATTCATCAAATTTTACATACTAAATAAGTGCAGTTCTTCAAATAAAAATCACCTCAATAAAGCAGCTAAAAGCGAACCAATTGATCTACTGTGTCTTCACTCTCTTTCCCCATTGACCTTCTGCTTTGGCTACAATTACATTAGCCTTTGAGAAAGCTTGATTGATTTTCCTCCTTTGCTTGTAATACTCATTTGTCTTTTCCTTTTTTTTATGCCACCAGCAACCTTTTTACTGTTTCCAGCACGAATAAAGAGTTGTCACACAGCAGTAAGCTGAATGATGGGCCACAAAAATTGTTTATGCTTTCATTTTGGGGCTTGGGAACACGGAAGTGTTATGATACGTAACTAACTATCATGGACAAAGCTTGTGCTGAACCATCTTTTGATTCCAGAATCATGAGATGGAAAAGGAAGGCAGAATTTTCAGTCAGAGAGAGTATACAGCACTCTCAGAAGTGAGTCAGTGTGAGAGAAGGGCTTGGGCTGCTCACACTGATGAAGGAAAGAAGGCTGGGTCAAGAACAGAATGGACTCAAGAAGTTAGGAGCCCCACTTACATGTTAATCAGCAAGGGAATAGAGACCTTGGGCTGACAACCACAAGAAACTGAACTTTACCAGTGAAAAGGATGAGTGGGAAAAGAAATAAATTCACCCAGGGATCCCCAATGGAATGGACTTCTGCCAAGTTTTTGCTGTATCCCAGAGACCTCTAAGGGCTTTCTGTGGTCTATAGCACTGGTTCTCAATCTCCATAATGCTGCAGCCCTTTAGTACAGTTTCTCACATTGCAGTGACCTCCAATCATAAAATTGTTTTGTTGCTACTTCATAGTTTTGTTGCTGTTATGATATGCAACTCCTGTGAAAGGAACATAAGGAGCATTCAACCCAAAGGATTGTTACCTATGGGTTGAGAGCGACTGGTTTATAGAATCACACATTCATTTATTTGTGTTTAAGATACAACATATGTGGTAATTTATTATAGCAGCAGCAGAATACATCAAGCCTATGGAATATTGTATTGGATGTATTTGCACTAAATTCTGTTTGAGTCTGCTAATAGCTCAGTAAGTATAGAGCTTATTCATCAAGGAAATATTGTAAGCCACAGATTATTACTATTCTTGTAATAACAATAATAACTTCAATGATATCTTATATGTATATATATATATATATATATATATTTAAAACAATTTCTTTTAATATTATTTATTGAATTTTTCTATGTACAAAATAACTTTTTAGCATATAAAATTATTTTTGTAATTTTCAGAAATTATTGCTAATGGTGTTAATGTAATCTCTTTTATTTGTACACACAAAGGGTACTTAAAAAGGAGAAAAAGAAGCTGGAGAAGGAGAAAGGGTAGGTAACTTTCATAAGCACACACAAAAATCCTTAGAAATAGCATGGCTGATATAGGCAATGGGGTAGAGTGAGCATGCTTTTTCATTTTGCTATAGTTACTTTATTATTGCTGTTGCTACAGGTGTTATTATTTTCATTGTTAGTTCTACCTCCTTGATTACGGTTGGTGTTTTCTGTCACTACCATATTTTATTGTGTTCTTAATATCAATAAGCAGCATAGAGATAACAGAAAGGACAGTAGAGGAAAAGCATGTGGAATAGTAACTTGAGACAAAGATTCCCCCAGATTCTACTCTAGTTTAATCTAGTGGTCAGTTCAGCTAATACAGCTCTTAGACCATGTCTGAAAGTTAGCAATTAACAGCAGAAGCAGACCTTCCTATAAGTAAGGACAATTCTATTTGTTCAGTGAATTTGAGCAGCTGACTTACTGTACATGCTCTGGTTGCAGAGTTAATCTTCCTAAGTAATATATATTAGCTGGTGTTCTTTTACATCATGAGTTAGATCAGATAAAAGTGTCCAAAGGGTGAAAACATGAAATAGATTATTCCAATCTGAAGCTTTATCTCATCACAGCTTCTTAAAAGGATTTATTTCAGTAAAGGATAGAAAAATGAAGTGTCAGGATTCCCCCATTGTATCCAGAGGCTCTGTATGTTTTGTTCATCCAAGTAGCTGCTTTCATAACACATTTTCTCTGGTTTTCACAGTATTTAGCCATGGGAGTTGTGGCTGATAAAGCAGAAGTGTGTGAGAGTGAGACACCGAGAAACAGTGACCAGCTGTTCATTATTATGATAGCACTGAAATGAATAAATCCATCTTCCTGTGGGAGACAAAATGATCCATGCTCCAGAGAAGGGCTGTGTAGAGCAGAGATACTCAAAGGACTCTGTGTGTGATGACAAGGACAGGCCTGAAACCCACAAATGAATTCCCAGATAAGACTCCTACCCCCCACTAAGTAAATGCTGTACCCAGTTGGCCTTCAGCTTCCTGCAGACAGCTTTTGCTTTTCACTTACTCCAAGGGCAGCAATCACACTTTCTCTCTGCAGTCTGAACAAGGTGAATAATTGGGAGCCCTTGGGGGTTGTAAGATAGGTTGAGGGGCAGGCACAGGGATCGAGGAGAATATTACGATCAAATTGGCAGTCTGGCGAGCCTGGGCCAAAGGAGGGGGCTTTATAAACCCCTCCTCCTTTCTCCTTCTAGTGCTTGCCTCGCTTTTCAATTTCCAGATCAGATTTTGGAATTGCTACTCAGCTCAACTCTGACACATATTTATGATACACACTTATTTTTAGTCCTGAGTCATAGTAACTCCATGAAACCTCTGAGTTAGAGATTTCAAAAGCTTCCCAATCAGTCTTCTAACTGAACTGCACCAACTCTTACCACCCAGAAGCCACTGGGATATTTCCTTATTTTAAAATTATATATATGGGGGGAATGCTATGTGTGGGTGTGTGCATATGTTTTCAGGAACCCTTTGAAGTCCAGAAGGATCAGACCCTCCTTTGGAAGCAACCTACATGAATGCTGGGAACTGAAACTTATGTCCTCCTGAAGCAGAATGTACTTTTAGCCAGTTGGCTATCTGTCTCCAGCTCTCACCAGGATGTTTCATAAGATCAGATCTCCTTTGTCCTTTTTTCTCAATCTTGCCTAAACCAAATTCAAACTAAGGCCTGGGAACATGGCCCAATTAGTAAATTGCTTACCATGTAAGCATACAGACCTGAGTTCAAATACCCAGACCCCACATAAAACCAGAGATATCACTGTGCAAATATAATCCTACTGCTCCTATCTTGAAATGAGAAACAGAGACAGCAGAATCCCCAGAAGTTCAAGGGCTACCTACATCAGTATATGCAACAATAAACAAGAGACCCTGTGTCAAACTATGATGAATAGCCAAGATTGTTCCCTGACCTACACAAGTACACTGTGACATAGATATGTTTATATTCTTACATATAAACAATCACACACACACACACACACACACACACACACACACACACACACACACACACACACACACGACTCTTGTGTCTGAGGGTGCTTGCCTAGGATTCATGAAACCAAGAGTCTGACCTCTAGCACCTCAGAAAACAGGTAGGATGGTACACACCTATGCTCTCAGCACTGGGGATGTAGAGAAGGTCAACCTTTGTAACACAAATCATATAAACCTAGAGACAAATATGAGGTTCAAGTTGAAGATCAGAGAAGCAAAGCAGCCAAGCCACCAGAGAGCTTTACCTCTACCAAGGCAGGGGAGATCCTGTCTTCAATGTGGTTGGCGACTAATTGCTTTAAACTGAATGCTAAATACTGAATACCAGCTCTGAGACTCTGCTCCTGTCTTATATACCTTTCTAGTGCTAGGATTAAAGGCATGATCTTTGCCTCTCTTTTAGACTGAGTCACTATCATGTATCACTGGGTGGACTTGACCTCACAGAAATTCATCTGCTTCTGTATTCTGAGTCCTAAGAGTAAAGGTGTGTACCACAATTACCTGGCCTCTATGGCTGTGACTAGCTTTGCATTCTGATCTCCAGGCAAGCTTTATTAGATCATTAACAATATATCACCACAATCCTTAGCTACATAGAATGGTAGAGACTACCCTAAGGTATAGGAGACTACCTCAGCAACAGTAAAGCCTATTTACAAGTGCCCTGAAATGTAAACACTTTGAGTCCCTTTTTTATCAATACCTCTAGACTCATGAGATTCATATTCTGTTGCAAATAAATCTTTCCTCAGACTTTTCTCTGTACTTTATCCAGTCACCATAAAAGTAGTTACACATTTCCATTCTTCCCTGCTTCTAACTGCTAGTACTGAGCCTTCTCACTTCCCCATCAAGTGAGCACATTTAGCTGGCAATTGTGTCTTGACCAGACACTCAGCAGATTAGAAGGTTCTCAATTCCAGAATGGTCTGGAGTGCTAGGAGAGTGAGCACTTCTCATGCCTGAATCTCCCTGCCTTACCTCTTAACCACAATGAAGAGTGCTTGCCTGTTTCCTGTTTCTCTGGGAAAGTTAGCTCCCTGGGATATGGTCCTCTCTCAACAACTTTGTCTATCGCTCAGCACATGGTGTAACAAGCACATATTTTTGTCACCTCTTTCTGTTCATATGGTACACTTTCATTGTCCAGTACATGTGAAGCAATTGCCCTTGATTAGCAAAATTAAACCCACAAGGTAAAAATGTTATGCTTTATTAAGCCTGAAGTTACCTTGATACTATGTATCAACTAGTAGAAATGGCAAATCATCCCTTCCTGCAGTTATGATTCTAATTAGTCCTCACATGTTGACAGAAGCAAGGACTGCAAAACTTCCTGATCTGATCAGAAATGTTGTCATCATGTCACATCACTATTTTTATGATGTAAAAATAAAATGCCTTTGCCTTAAAAAGCAGAATGTTTTTGCCTATACTCCTTGTAGCATGCAAGGAACTATCTTTATTATGAGGTAGACAGTACAGTTTTTCATTGTCTGTATTTCATTTCACATAAATAGGCTTATCATATCTACTACTTAGTCTGTGTCATCAGCCATCAGTAGGAATATAAGCACTTGCTATGTAGAGTATTGATTTGGTGAAGTTTATTCTCAGTTCTCTAGTGGTTTTAGAAAGCCTGGGCTTAAAGAGTTGGATTGTAAACCTCACAAAAGCCAGGGCCATATTTGACTCTTTCACTATTGGGTGTTCCACTAGATTTGCCAGTGAGGTATTTAATAATTCCTTGTTAAATGAATGAATGAACCTGTACCTGGGATTCTATTCATTGTCTTTTAAAGATGTTCATATTCTTAAATGGTGCAAATGAGATCATTCAAGGAACAGATGTGGAAGTTGGGGTTGGAAGAAACTCAGAGTTGAATCCTACCTCTTCTGTATATTAGCTGGGTGTTTGGGGCGCTCTCAGGTACATGATCTGAATGTTATATCAGCTGGCTTAAACATAAGGAAAATAGATTGTTTCTTGGGGCTTTGCTGGAAATAAATGAGCTAATATACAGATGCCCTTACCACAAATCTATCATTTATTTGATATTAGGTAAATATTAGTAGTTATCTTCTTGCTGTGAGGGAAAAGTTTTAATTCCTATCCATTTAGGTCCTTGAGAGATTCAATCATTTCTTATTTTTTTCTGAAATCATCATTCCATATTTATGATTCAGGCTGTTTGATGTATATGCAGCCTGTTAGCTGTTTCTAAGTGGTTTCCAGATTTTGTATACCCCTGGAGTTTATGTCATTTTGCTATGTAGTTTGAAAATAAATTCTGAAAACTGTACCAATATAACTCAATTGTGTTTTAGGCTAGTGGATTTAGTTGTGAGTTTTAGTTAGGGAAGATGACAGCAGCAAAATGTTTAGTAAATCCACACCTGATTGAAGAGGGGATATTAGAAGTTAAGCTCCTGATTTTCATATATCTGGGCATTAGGTACCTTTTGCATTTTGCCTGGCATGCTAATCCACATGGAAAGCATCACAGAATTTGGAGTTCATAAAGCCCTCTCTAAATAATTCTTTTAACCATGTGCATCCTGAAATGTATAATTTTGTTATGCTGTCTAAATATGTAAGGGTAACAATGTATTAGTTTTTAAACAAATGTTATTGTAGACATGAATAGTATTTAGGGGATGAAGAAAAGATAGTAACTTTTATTTATATTATTACTTGTCTAATGATATTAATTTACTTCATTTTGCCTCATTGCTACAAAATCTTTATCTAATCTCTTGAATTGCAAAATGCATTCTTGAACTTCCTGTGATGTAAGCTATGGCTTATTTGGATCTGAGGACTGCTTGCCTTAGTGAGAATGCATCTGGGTTTCTGGAGCAATGGGGAAGCTGTATCAGCTGTTTCAGTAGAGAGTATGGACTCACACAGCTGACTGAATCTGGAATAGTGGTACTGATTTGTTATGTAACTTGCTGGTTTATATTATAGTCATCTCATTTTCCTATTAATCAAAACCATATATCTGCCTAAACAGTTCGTTGTGTATGGAAAATTACACACACACATGTACATGCATAAACATGCACATGCACACTCAAACACACATGCACAAGCAGGCACACTTGGAGCAGGAGCACAATATATATGAATCTTTAGCCTTTCCATTTAAATGTGCTTTTCCCCCTCTGTATGTTAGTTTTATGCCTGGTATTAACACCACTTTTCATTTATGTTCAGGTTTGCTGACTTCTCTGCCATGCTATCTTTTTGCCCTCATATCTTAGTGAGAGATGGCTGGCATTAATTGTTGTTGGGAAGATGAAAAGCAAGCATTAAATTGTATTTTCTAAGTTATAAGGAACTATGTGCCTTCTTTACTGTTTAAGCTGAAGCTAATTCTTTGTAAACATTGAGTAATGTGTATGTGTATATATGACTATATACATAGACATATATGTAGTTGGAGGTTCTGTCTGGCCTGGTGCTTTAGCCCTAAACAAATACACAGAGACTTATATTAATTAGAAACTGTTTGGCCGATGGTCAGGCTTCTTATTGGCTATCTCTATCTTACTTATTAACTCATTTCTATTAATCTAAGTATTTCCACCTGGTCTTTCCTTACCAGAGAGTCTTGCTTCCTCAGCAGCTAGCTACACAGACTCTCTCTCGACCTCTCTCTGTTCCCCAGAATTCACCTCATCTGGTAGCCCCACCTATACTTCCTGCCTGTCTACTGGCCAATCAGTGTTTTATTCATTAATCAATAACAGAAACATGTACAGAACAACATCCAGAATTACAATGCATTCATACACGTATATATAGAGTACTGAGGTCATTGGAAGAAAAATAACTAATCATTGGGCACAGAGAAAGTTAAAAGTAACATCAAAACAGGATGGCTAACTATCAGATTTTTTCATTGGTGAGCCACAATGTTTCTCAAAACTGTCATTTTAAGAAAAATAGATATGTTGAGGTGCCACAGAGTTTCCAATTAAAATGAAACTGGCTTTATTGAGTCTCAAGGAAAAATATATTATTTCATCTTAGATTACTTTGACTGCAATAGTAAAGTGCCAATGAGAAATATCAGCACTCCCTTTTCACCATTGAAATGTTACTATCTGGGCATATTTGAGAAGGAGCCACCCAGTGGCAGCTTTCCAATCTTTTATCACTTACATTTGCAGAGCTGTTGAAGGCTCCCAGAGTGCTTTCAGAATCATTATCTAATAACATTCTTGAACCAATCCCAGGACAAGGTAATATTACCAACCTTATTCAACCAGGGGACACTAAAGATGGAGAATGAGAAGGACTTGCCTAATGTCACAGAGCCAGTGTGTGAGAAACAAAGCATGGCCTGTCCAGTTGCGTTTGTAGAACATGTTCTCATGCACACTTCTTTATCTGATTTGAGTAGATGCAACCTAGCTCTCTCAACCTACAGTCTCTCCACCCCAAACAGAGTCTCTCCCACCTGCTCAGCTTCTGCACTTGGATTTTTAAGTTATTTGTTATTTCAATAAAACTGAGTATAGAATGCCATGGAACCGAGGCATTCCAACAGGAGCATTACCACACTACCATGAAGATTTTGTAGCCTACATTCTTTGCTTTTCATGGGAGAAGATTACTATGAGAACTACACTAGAGAACACTGATGGAAAGCTTGGTAGTCTTCAAGCTTGCCCTTATGACAGTAGTGAGTGATTCATTTTAAAAATCCCAAGTTTTATTTTTGTTAATACAAAAGACAGTGATTCTGAGTTTTTACTTGAACATCTAGAACTTAGAGTTCTTACAACACAAATATAGTAAGGGTTTTGAAAATGTTCACTAAATACATGTGCAGTAAGTAGTCTTTTGTTCTCACCTTCACTTTTGTTACTTGATTTGCATGCATTCCTCCTTGGGTGTTCTTGAACTACAACTACAGACAATGCTAAAACCTATTTGTTTGACCTGACTGTCCATAGTGGGCTGGTAAAACAAGGATTTACTCTCCATTATGTCTCTCTGGGGAGTTTCCAAGGATCTTTAGAGAATGAAAGGGATCCGTCGGTAGGAGTGCAGCAGACCTGTGCAGGTTTGCATGAATTGTCAGAGCAGGGAGGTCAGAGAAGGGAGTGAGACCCACACCTGAGGTATGGCTTGTAGGTGATGCAACTTTCTCCTGCACATAATGTCACCCTGCTGATTTCTTTATTGCTCATCAGTGGTCTCTTGCTGGTCATAGCCACATGAGGTAAGAATTAATTTTGAACATTTGTTTGTGGAAGATATATATATATATATATATATATATATATATATATATATATTCTTCTTTGACTCTACATCTTCTCTCTCCATTTATATTTCACAGCTTATCTGTCATAAGTGACCTCATTTTCCAAATTACTTTGAGGATTTCTGAGTTGTCTGTAGTTGTGATATCAATTATACCATTTTGCAGGGAGACAGAATGCTTCTGGGAGATATGCTGGCCTCAGGATACTTACTATTCTTAAAGAAATGCAGACTTGCCTTCTGCCTGATTTTCTGATTTCTAGCCTTAAGAAGTAACAACAGGCTGACTTTGGTATGGTCGTGTTTCTGGCTGACAGATGAAGTCCACATTCAGTAGACTAGGTTTTTCCTTTTAATTTGTTAAGGCATGCTCCTGAAAGTGAAATTGGATCCTCCAAGACAGGTGCTGTTTTAGTGGCTGAGGACATAGATGTAGTCTATGGTAGGGCAGTCACCTTCGATTTGGGCACATATACTTTACTTTTGTCTTGTATTTTCTTAAAACTATAATCTAAAAATATTCCTGAACTCTTTTACTTAAAAAGCACAAGCAGAAGATAAGTAAAGGAATTAATTTAATTTATTCTTCACAATATGTTGTTTGTGAATCTGTGGTCATTTTGGTTCTGTTCATTCTCTCCCACAGTTGCACCATGCTAGTGATTAAGTAAACAATTTTTTTCCTACTGTGTCCAAATCAAAATGCTAAATTCCAGACTTTTCCAACAAGATAATTAGTATGATTAATGAGAAAAGCTTATGTTTTCCTTCTAACTGTAGTAAATCAGCTAATTGTTTTCAGGGACAAGCTCCAGCCAAGTATTTTCTGCAAATGTTATGAGCACCTACTAACTGTCTAAGCACACTGCCTAGTTACCTTTGCCAGTCTCAGATAAGATCCTATAGCAGTGAAGACTCAGGTTTTTTGTTTGTTTGTTTGTTTGTTTGTTTTTTCTAGTTCATCTTTTGGTTCACCCCAGAAATCTTCTGTGCTAGCATTTCCCTTCTGAAGTATCTCCTGACTCCCTATCAGAATTACTTCATTTTCTCTTCATTATAGAATAGGGTTAATTGTTCTTTTATGACATATGTGTTAGTGTTGATACAACTGGCTTCAGACAAAAAATGACAAATATAGGCATATATGCATGACTTCTGTATTCACTCATGTGTATGTGTGTGTGTGTGTGTGTGTGTGTGTGTGTGTGTGTGTGTATGTGTGTGTGTGTGTGGGGGTGTGTGTATGCATGTATGTATGCATGTGTGGTGCATACACATGAGAACATGGATGAACATGCTTCTGTAAATGCATGCAGAGAATACAGCATGGGATCAGATATCTTCTATTGTTCTATGTTTTGTGGCATTAAGACAGGACCTCTCTTTAAACTGGAAGCATGTCCTTTGGGCTAGAATAACAGGCAGGCAACGCCTTGGTATCTCCACCTTTTATGCAAATGTTGGGACTATAGGAAAGTCAGGTATACCAGGATTTTATGTGGATGCTGAGGATTTGAACTCATGTCCTCATGCTTGCAGACAAAACACTGCTACCTATAGAAAGACAATCTTCTTATCTCCCTACCCATTCATTTTAAGTGTCCTTCAAAGTGCAAGTCAAATAGAAAAGTATACACATTACACATAAACTTATTGGAAATTTTTCAGAATGAAAACATCTTTATATCTACTATCCAGAAAAGATGGAGATTATGGTAGATTCCTTTGTGTGCCTCTTGTTCTTCTTCCCAGGAACAACCCTCTGGATCCTATCACCACAGATTAAGCCTTTTCAGTCTAGGTTCTTTTGCTCAATATTGCATTGCCAGTGCATATATATTGCTAGTAGCATATTTGTAAACATTGTTTTAAAATCCAATTTATTTATTTTATTTATTGTGTGGGGGGGTGGTTGTTGCATGTGTGCTGTGGTACACATGTGGTAGTCAGAGGACAAGCTAGAGAAGTTCATTTTCAGGCTGGAAAGAGTGGCTTTCAGCCTCTGCACCAAACACACAACCCATTAGCATTCTTTTCTAACATCCCATTTTCTGAGTACAGTACAATTTATTTCTTCATTTACTGTTGAGAATTTGATTTTACTTGCTTATTCTGTTAACTAGTTTGAGGCTATGAGAAAAATTGCACTCTGCAGATTTAGACACAGGTTCTTGGGAATTTATATATGCTTTCTGTTCACTCAATTGTTCTTCCCTTGGAATCTAGAATTGCACACAAGAAATAAAATATGGTTTGAAGCTTCCAATACAGTGGGTTTTCTATAAATATCTATATTTTGAAAACAAATGAAGGACACCTTTAAAATTAATCAATCCTCAGTCCTCAACACTGGGATTTTTGTATCCACCTGATATCCCAGAAAAAGACATAGTAACTGGTATACACTAATAGTTTACAGATAGGATGTGTATGTGGCCCCATTTACTAATTGTTGTTCTTATTGTCTGTGCTATCAATGTTCTGTTCAGAAATTCCTTTCCTGTGCCAGTTAGTTCACTTTTTCTTCTATCAGATTTTATGTATCTGGTCTTATGCTGAGACTCTTAATCCATTTGGAGTTACTTTTGTGTAGTGTAATAAATATGAATCTCTTTCATTCTACATCCAGGTTGACCATGTAGTATGTATCTCTGGACTTTGTGTAAAAAATCAGGTGTCCACTCGTGTGTGTGGACTTATGTCTGGGTCTTCTATTTGATTCCATTGATCAATGTATCTATTTTGATGCCAATACCCAAATACCATGCTGTTTCATTACTATAGCTCTCTAGCACAACATGAAATGGGATGATGACACCGCCAGCAACTCTTTTATTACTCTGGATTATTTCAGCTATTCTGTGTAGACTGAGTTTCTTTCCTGCCTGGCTCTGTTGCCTTTTAGCCCCAGATATACACACAGAGACATTAATTGTAAACTGTTTGGCCGATGGCTCGGGTTTCTTCCTGGCTGGTTATCTTTTATCTATTAACCCATAACTACTAATCTATGTATTTCTACCTGGTCTTATCTTACTGGAGAATGCCCAAACCTGTTTCTCCTTCAACAGCTACATGGTGTCTCCCTGATGGTCCACTCTTCATGTCTTCTCCCCAGAATTCTACTGCCCCACCTATACCTCCTTCCTGGCTACTGCTCAATCAGTGTTTTATTCATCAACCAATAAGAGAAACATGTATACAGAAGAATATCCCCCATCAGTCCTGTTTGTTTTATTTTGTTTTGTCTTTGTGTGTTTATATATAAAACTGAAAATTGTCCTTTTAATTTCTGTGAAGAAGAATTGTGTTAGAATTTTGTGGAGATTATACTCAAGTTGTAAAGTGCTCTTGGTAGGATGACCATTTTCACTGTTACTACTACTGATCCATGAGCATAGGAAAGTTTTCCCTTTTCTGATATCTTTTTCAACTCCTTTTACTTGTTTGGTTAGAATAATCTTATGAGGTAGTATGAATGTCATTGGCCCCCATAAACTCACAGGGCTCATGGCATTATTGGGATATGTGGCCTTATTTAGTCATGTTGGAAGAAGTGTGTCACTGTGGGAGGAGGCTTTGAAGTCTCCAATGCTTAAGTGACAACTGATTTGGTTCACTTCCTTTTGTCTCATGGTTAAAGATGTAGGACTCTCAACTCCTTCTCCAGAACCATGTCTGCCTGTATGCTGCCATGTACTGTCATGGTGATAACAGATTAAATCTCTGAACTGTAAACCATAACAATTAAATGCTTTCCTTTATAAGAGCTGCCATGATCATGATGTCTCTTCACAGCAATAGAAACCCTAAGGCAGTCAAGGCCTTGGTACCAGGTACTGGGATATTTTTGTGACAGGCCTGGCCATGCTTTTATTTGAAGGAATATGGATCTTGGGATTGTGCAATTGAAAAGCAGTCAAACACTTTAAATTCTGAGTTAATAGGCCATACTACTAAAAGCATGTAAGACTGCTTGAATTGGTGCTGAATGTTATTTGATGAACTGTAGGGCCCTGGCTCAAGAGGGCTGAAAGGAAATGATTATTAGTATATGGCCTAGAGATCATTTTTGTGGTATTTTGGTGAACAATGTGGCTTATTTTTGCCCTTGTCCAAAGAGTGTGCTTTAAGTCAAAGTGAAGAGATTTGGATTAATTCCATTAACAGAGGAGTACGGCGTCCACCCTTGACCAGCAAGAACGACGCCACACCGAGGAATCTTCTTCAACACAGTTTAATCGGGAACCTCTTTGCTTTACAGTGTATAATGGTGGCAGTCCCGGGTCGAGGGAGACGAGGCCTGATATAGTCTACATCTACCAATCACCTAACCCTACGTGGTGCTCCAGGATTGGTTGTCTCCAAGCAGAATTAAGAGGATACATGACCTTTCCCAAATTAGGAGTTGTTTACCACAGAGAGCGCTCGCCGTCGGGCTGGCGGAGGGTGGAAACCGGCGCCATCTTTTGGGTGTGTTGAAGATGTAGTTGAAAGATCTCTGAGTTCAAGGCCAGCCTGGTATACAGATAAAGTTACAGAACAGACAGGCTTAGGCAGTGAAGGAAACTATAAAAACAGAAAGCTGCTGAAGATGTTATTGAACAAGGAGGTCATGTTCCAGCTCTAGAAAGCAGCAAAACTTGGCAGTTTTAGCCAAGTGTTTCTGTCTTTATAGTCAAGGACAGAAGAAAGTGGCTATGAAATCTTCCTTCTCAACTAAGGAAAGCCACTAGGCCAGTCATGTGTCAGGGGTGTTCATGAATGGAGAACCAGAGAGGTCATTGTGTGAAATTGTGAAGGATAACCCCTGATTGCCTTGAAGACCCCAAGATGTTAGAGATACCACAGTCCTAGGAAAGCTACTAACAGGGAATCAAACCAGTCCAACATAAAAAACAATATGTTGCAGTTAACAAAGCTAAAAGGAGTTTCATATTCGAAGAGTGTTTTGTTATCAGGCATGGGGATAAAAAGCTTGGAGTTTGTCCAGCTGGTTTTAGGTATTGTTTTGGTCAATTATTTCCTCTGTATCTTCCATTCCTCTGTATTTCCTCTGTATCTTCCATACAATGGAACAGTAATGTATATCCTGTGCCATTATATGTTGGAAGTGTGATCTGATTTATGATTTTGATTTTACATGGGATTTATAGTTAAGAGATTACATCAATCTCAGAAGTGACTTTGAACTTTGTACTTTAAAACATTATTGACACTGTGATAGACTATGCATTCTTTTGAAGTTGAAATAAATTCATTTTGCATTATGATATGGTTACAAGCTTATTTATGAGGTGGGGGGAGGGGAGAATGAGGTAGTTTGAATTGACCCTGATAAACTCAGAGGGAGTGGAACTTTTAGGAAGTGTAGCCTTGTAGATGTGGCTTTGTAGGAGGAAAGCCATTGTGAGGGCAGGCTTTGATATCTCCTGTGCTCAAGCTATGCCCAGTTCAGTTCACTTTCTGTAACCTGCAAACCAAGATGTAGGACTCTCAGCTCCTTCTCCAGTACCATGTCTTCCTGGAAGCCACCATGTCCTGCCATGGTGAAAATGGACTAAATATCTGAACTATAAGCCACCCTGATTAGATGTTTTATAGAGTTTATAGAGTTGGTGTGGTCATAGTGTCTCTTCACAGCAATAGAATCCCTAAGTAAAACACCCCAGTATATAATTCTCTATTGTGAAAGGTATTGTTTATTGAGTTTTGGGGGGAATGTGTGTCATTTAGATTCAAGGACTCAAAATGTAATTGTAATTTATAAATAGGAAGGCAACTGGGTTTTGTGTGTTTGTTAAATTGTTATCCTGTTAATGAAAAATTTTATCTGCTACAGAAATTTCCTGGTGGAGCTTTTAGGGTCATTTGTGTATATAATTATATTATCTTCAAAGAAAGATGCTTTAACTTCTTTGTTTTCTATTTATATCCATTTGATTTTCTTCAGTTCTCTTATTACTCTAGCAAAGACATCAAACACTGTATTGAATAGATATAGATAGAATGAATAATCTTGTCTTGTTCCTGATTTTAGTATAAATATTTTGTGTTTCTATTCATTTAGATTGACTGGCTGTAGCCATGCGATAAATCACTTGTATCATGTTTGACCTTTTACTCTTATTATCTTCAGGACTTTTATAATGAAGGAACATTCAAATTTGAAATCATGTAGGAAATTTCCCTTTTATTTTGATTTTCATAGTGCTATTTGCTTGACAACTATAAGATTTGTAGTGTTATCATAGACTACTCATTGTGCAGTGTATATATGTGACCCAGTATTCAAAAGCTAACCATTTGACTGTAGCTTAAATTAAAATGCATAGCAAATAAAAGAAATCAAATACTGGCTAATTTATTCAAATACATTTTCCAGACTAAAGTCCCTGCAGATGTAATTTAGCATCCTAGAGAGTAGTATTCCATTCTCTGATTTGCGTAAGAGTGTCATTTTCTCTTTCTTAGCAAATCACTCTTGTTCAATAACTGCTTTTCTGTTTTACCCAATTTGATATTTATTATTAGTCTGTTAAAACATGCTTTTTATGCATTGAAACTCACATCAAAAGATGTCTCAGAAAGACTTCATATCCAACCATGCTGAGCTTTCTAGAGTTAAATAACAAATATTCCAAAGCATAGGTAAAATTTTGTATGGATGAATATCCACTTAATGGGGATATTGGGTTTTAGCAGAAATAACTAGATTTAATTTAAAAAATCAAGATACAGAAATGGGCAATGATAATAAATTAGAATCCATAAACCACAATTAAAAATGCACTAGAAGAAAAAATATCTTTTCCAGTGTTGAAGTAAACTTGAAAAATGAAAATAAAATGGGCATTAACGGACTCTACTTTGAAGATAAAGATGAAAAGAAATGTCAGAGTCAAAAGTAAAGCAGAGAAGAACTTTAGTCTTTACAAATGTAGAAAAAAACAGTGCTCCAGTATCTCAAAAGGTGCTATATACATATAAAATGATTAATTATACTGTTAAGAAGGACACAATGAAATAGTAAAATCAGAACAGTAAGCAGGATGAGTGTGTGATTTCTTTAAACAGAAGTAAGGAGTACTTTAAAGTATCTATTAAAGACAGTGGATCTCAGACTTATTTGATTACACATATAAAATGATTAAATGTTCTTACAAGTAAAAATTTACATAAGAAAACAAGCATACTGCAGGCTAAGATCAAGATTTTTTATTATATTAATTTTCAAATATAGTGTTTGTATATTTTTTTAATCTTCGTATAAAGTAATTTTCACATCTGATTGTTGCAAAACTTTAAATTTTAGATGATATTAAGCTCTCAGCTGTCCAGCTTGATTTTATAAATGAAAAGTAAATAGCAGAATAAATGAAATAATACAAATATTGAACTAAAAATAGCAGACAAGGATAATACCAACTTGCAAAGCTCAATATTTTGTTCAGAAGAATAACCAGAATAGGAAAGTTTTCCTGTAACTATTGATCAAGGTATTTGGCTAATCATCTTTATTTTCTAAACATTAGCCTTATAAATTATAAATTGGACAGTATTGGAGTTAATTCCAAGTTTATGTTTTAGGGTTCTAAACCAAGTTATTTAGTTGATAAGATAAAGGAATGCAATGAGCCATAAGTGCGAATTATGGTGGAATCTTGGCACATTTACACTTTATAGTCAGAGCAATGATGCATTTCATAGTTCCCATGAATGGACTTCCCTAGCACAAATTTATCAGCATAAGATTTCTTGTATTTTATGTATTTGTCTTGTCAGTTCTATTTGAATACAAAAGAAAAACTCTACACAAGACAGAGACTTTTGATATTGTATTTTTATTTGTGCAGTGCAATTACAGAAATCCTAGGAGTATTTTGAGGAAACAACACACTAACCTGTGAAATGCATTTTCTGTATTGAGTTCTTCAATCTACTTTGTAATGTTTGTCATGCTTTCTTACATCTAACTCAAATGCATAATTTAAATGTTGTAGGTATCAGTTCCTACCATCATTTGGTTTTAACATGTACCTTGAGTATTTCCCTGGTAACAAATAATTTGACACTATCACAGATGAGATTCTTCTTTAACCCGCCATTTCCCTAGTGCTTTGTTTTAGTGTATTAAAAGTGGTTTTATATACGATTCATGCCAATCTACCTAAACCTAGTCGAACTTCAAAACAAAACTAGGCTATAAAATTTAATAAATTCTTTTAATGCAATGATATGCTTTTAGCCATCACCTAGGAAGTGAGTTTGACAAGCTATTTGTCAAGGAGATTTCAAGACACCATACACTTAAATTATCTTCACTGCTTGTGTTACGTTCTCTGTAGTCAAAGTATATCAGATTTACTAGTGTTCTTTCTATTGCTTAAATCCTATTTCCTATCTGTCTCCTTTAGCACAGTTATATTTAAATTCACTGATATCAGTTTTGAATATGTTTATATATTCATTTATTCTATTCACTATGTGATCTAGAATAGATTCAGTTCTTTCTTTATATCCCTTTCCATTAAAATATGCATCAGTATGCTTGTTCAGTAAATGGCTTTTTAAAAGAAGAAACAGACTCCATATAATAGAGTAGTATGCAGTGAACTTAAACCAAAGACAAGTAATTAGTTCCTGAAAATTAAACCACTGAATACATATAGCAAATGAATGAACTGGGAACTTGTGATTGGTGTGTTTGTGTGCTGGGGGTGGGGTGGGGGACTTTATCACTTTCATAGTAAGGAAAGTCATATAGGTATCAGGGGACAGTCATTATAGGGAATAGCTGGTGGCTAATAACATCCAACAGCAGATACCTGTGATATTTCTCAAATGTGTCATCTGATGCCCTGTAAACTGCGGAGGGTCACATAGACTTTGACTCTAATCTTACATTTCAGTTGCTTTTGAAGTCAGTTTTTCTGAACTTTATTTGTGGAAGAAGCTCTTGGATTAGGTAGCTTGTCTAACATTATTCTCTGTGTGTGTATGTGTGTGTGTGTGTGTGTGTGTGTGTGTGTGTGTGTTGCTTTCCTCATATTGCTCAAATAGCCTTTGCTTTTTTGTTTTTTTTGTGTTTTTTGGTTTTTTGAGACAGGGTTTCTCTGTGTAGCTTTGGAGCCTATCCTGGCACCCGCTCTGGAGACCAGGCTGGCCTCGAACTCACAGAGATCTGCCTGCCTCTGCCTCCTGAGCGCTGGGATTAAAGGCGTTCGCCACCAATGTCTGGCTTTAGCCCTTGCTTTCTTAATCAGATCTTACACCATTAGTATCATCTCTTTCAGTTACTGTCAAATAATTTCTGTGTGCTGATATATTGGTGGTAGGAAGGGTGCAATGTCATGCATGAACTTTTATGGTAAATGTTGTCTATAAGCCATAATTTTATACTCTAATAATTTTGTAGATTTTATGTTAGGATGCAACTGACTTTGAACTATGCTACAGTATTCGAAAGCTGTATATTTAAACAGGTGAACAGAAGATTCTCACAAATTGTCTATGTAAGTTAGTCTTAATTTCAACTTGACACAGGAACTAGAGGCATCTTAGAGGAGGGACTCTAACTTGAGAAACACTTTCATAAGATCTAGCTTTAAGCCATTTTTCTTAATTAGTGATTGGAGTAGGAGGGTCCATCCAATTGTAGGTGGTTCTATCCCTGGACTGGTGGTCCTGGGTCCCCTAACAAAACAAGCTGAGCAAGACATGAGAAGCATGCCAGTAAGCAACATTCTTCCATGGTCTTTGCATCAGCTACTGCCTCCAAGTTCCTGCCCTGCTTGAGTTCCTGTCCTGATTTCCTTTGATGATGAACAGTGATATGGAAGTGGAAGCCAAATAAAACCTTTCCTCCCCAAATTGGTGTTTCCTCATAGCAATTGTGACCCTACCTAAGACACTGTCCTTCTCAGTGGGAGTTCAGGACAGGCTGTATATACTAGTAAACACAACTTTAAAGATAGAGAGTGGATACAGGCAAATCTTCAGAGAGCACTTGCCAGCCAGCCTAGATGAAATTACTGAGAAATCCTGTCTCAAGGCAATAAGAAGTGTGAAGAAATGTTTCTGTGAAGAAAAACACCACAACTCAGGCAACTCTTATTACAGAAAGCATTTAAGTGAGGGGTTGTTTACAATTTCTGAGGTGTAGTCCAATAATTTCATGGTAGTGATTTGAAGGCATGCAGCCAGGTGCTGGAGCAGTAGCTGAGATCTTGATCCATAGAAACCTCAAAGACCGCCCTCAGTAAAACATTTCCTTCAACACAGCCACATCAGCTCAAACAAGGCCATACCTCCTAATCCTCAAATACTGCTACTCCTTGATGAATAAGCATAAAAAGTTATGAACATACAGAGATATTGTTATTCAAACTATCACTGATCTTCTCATATGCATGTTCATCATTTGCACAGTCACTTATACACACACACACACACACACACACACACACACACACACACACACACAGCTTTACCTTTAAAAAATAGCAAAAGATACCCTCCATAAAACCCGCAAAAGTTTTTTACTCTTTTCTTTTTGTGTGTGTGATCTCTAGCATCAAATACAAAAGTCTAGGAAGGTCCATATTGTGTCATTAATGAATGATGAATACATTCATCCTAACAAATTAAAAATATTTCTACCATTTATCATTGACTGTCTGAATTTGAACTGTGCCCTATTCCTTGGAAATTTACATCCTAATCCACAGAATTTATGAATATGTTAACTTCTTAGAGCAAAGTGGCCTTAGAGATGTGTTTACAGATTCTGACTCTGGGAAGTTCATTCTGGTTATCCACATAGATTCTAGCTGTGCTTCTAGTTATTATGACATGAAGGAGAAAAGTTATCTATAAAGTATATGACAGATGAGTACAGAAGAATTTGTCATCATGTTTGTAAGGGGCCACTAGCCAAAGAATGCAACCAGTCATCAAAGCAACAACCAACCAACAGAGCAAACAAACCAAAACTTTAACAAAAAACAAACAAAATCTTTCCTGAAGCCTCTGGAAAGAATTCTGTCTTTCTAGCACCTTAATGTTTGGAATCTGACCCCCAGAACTACATGAGAATAAATGTGTTTTGTTTTAAGCTTCTTGCAGTTATTGTCTATTGTATAAGGTGGTCAGAAATAGTTAATAGTCACAACAAATTGGATAAGCATGAGAAGAAAGATTCAAGAATTCCTTGAAAGACATGGGTAAAAGTGAAGATTGTAGAAGCTATTCCTGCTGATGCAGAGGAAGGGACAGTGGAGGTAGAGAAAATCCATGCCATCTTAGAGAATGTCTAAGGAAGGAACCACATATGCTCAGGGATACATTAACAATAATGATTCCAGAAGGAAGTTAGATCTTCTTGTTGGAAACAGTTGGGAAGGAGTTCTTGCTTTTCATGGCTAGTGGGCATAGCTGAATTATGTCCACTGAATACAAAGAAGCATCAGCTGCCAATTCACATTTCTAAGTGAAGTGTTTAGAGGTGAACTGTTGACGCAGCTTGGCTTTCTCTTAATATTTACAATGAGGGAAGACATATATCTTTAAGCAAATGAAGCCATGATTTCTTTAGGGGAATTATCATGCTATCCAGGATATAAAAACAAACAAACAAAACCCAACCAACCAAACAAACAAAAAAACACTACATCAAGGAGCTACCAGGAAAGCTGCTGTGTAGATAAAGAGAACCTTTGCCAGGATAATCCTCCACAGATACAATTGTGGAAGTGTTTAGCCACACAGTTCTCTTTTTGAAGAGATTTTACTGTGACTCATGGATCCTCTCAACAAGCTCAGCAGAAAGAATAGACAGGTCTATGGGGGAGCCTTTTATCTCATGGATAGAATCCCTGTGACAACCACAAAAGACCCAGAGGGGCTTGAAAATATTAAATCAGCAGAAATACTGTCAACTTAGAACAAAATAGCAGAGAAAGTAGAGAAGTAAAAAAATGCTTTTGGACATTCACCATCCCATAGAAATAAACAGAACCACAAAATGACAGGTACAGATGTGTGCTTCCTTTTACACACAAATAATCTCAGAACAAAGAGCTGGGACACACTGGGAAGTATTGTAAACCTAGAGCCTAGTGTCCTGAGCTAAGAAGTTGTAGCTCCAGGCCTGAGTTCACTGTATGCTTTGAAATTGCATGGAGATGGTCCTGTTGGATTTTCAAAATATTCCATTTTTGTTAGGGAGCAGAGTTTCAGAGGGACATTGGTGGAGAATCTGTCCCAGGAATTACTAAATGAAGAATTACATCAAATTCAAACTCAAATGATCAGACTTAAGATTTTTGAACCTATGTCTATCCTGAGATTATTGGAGTCAAAGCTATGATGGTTTGAAACTTTCTGTGCTGTGGGGTGCATTTTGTAGGTTGGAGAGGTATGAACATTTGAAAGCTCACAACAGCTACACCTTGAAACGCTGAATATTCCAACTTTGTTTGATTTTTTTTTCCTAGTTTTCAAAGATGACTACCTGAGACTTGTTCCCTGTGGATAGGCTAACTGATTATGAGGAGGCATACTGTAGATGAAATTTAATTGAGGATTCCTACCGACATACTAACTCTTCACTTCATGAGTTGTTAGATTAAAGAAGAGGAGAGGAGAGGGCTTGTGGATTGATTGGTCCTAGGAAAGAGCTGATACAAAATTGCCTTTTAAGCGGGAGCTTTTTTTAAGAAGAAAGGAACACAGACCATGGGAGACTTGTTTGGGCCTTTACTTTAGTGAGAATTATAAAGGACAGCATATTACTTGTTTTAGTCAACATGACAGTGCAGTGAAGAGAAAGGGGGGGCTTTCTTTTAAAACCTGGAGAAGAACTTCAGTTCAAAGTAGATAGGTCATAGCAAGGAAAAAGACAGTGAGCTGTTAAAGACAGGTTATGGTTTAGGTAGGTTTAGAAGAGACCTTCAGAGAAAGATTCTGAACATGGAAAATTACTTGAATTTTATCTACTTTTAGGGTGGGGTGAAATATTCTACCTTAAGATTTGGCCTGGAACAGCCTACACAATACAAAGCAGAGAGGAACAAGGTATAGCGTAGAACCAGAAATTAGGATTTGTAAAATCCACAACACAGAACAGCTTCTTAGCTGTTGGGGCCTGGAAGAGATTGTTCTTTGGGCTATGGGATCAGGCTTTTTAGAGTGATCACTGTGTGAAAGTAAAAGGGGCCGATGACATAACAGGACAGTAACAGAATAAATCTGCAATGCATTATGTTTTATTTGCCATCTCTGATCAGCAAAATATACTCCTAAGTTGTGCAAGAATTATTTGACAATTGTTTTAGGTTTATGCAAAGAACGTATCTGCACTAAGGATTTGAGTCCCTCTGTTTGAGTAACTATTTTTCTGTGACATTTTTACAAAGTGGATGGGGTTATATTCCAGTCCTATAAATATGATAGTCACTCCCAGATGCTTCTTTTTCTATGATTTTTTGCAAGCTTTTATCTCCTTCCTCTCTATTACTTTGTATTCTCCCTCTCTCACCTTCAGAAATTGAGGCATCTCCCAACATCCATTAGACCACACCAGGGCACTTAATCATGTAAACAGTGAAATCAGTGTCACTGCTAATCTATCATCTAATGGCAAATTTTTTAGCTCCCTGTTCTTTGATGGCAATGATGAAAGGGAATACATTTTTATTTTATCTATTCCACAGTGCACATTCCAGTTTTAGAATCCCAACATGTACTCCTTGTAATTATAATAATAATAATAAAATCGTGTTTCTCTTTTTTCTTTCTTGATTGCAAATACATTAGCATCATTTTGGAATACAAGTCCATTGTCACTCTAGTTTCTCTTTGGAATGCAAGGTGGATGTAGACGGGGTGGGGGCATAATTACAATGATATACCAAGTAATATTTTATCCATGAAAAAGACATTAGTTTTTCCTTTTTCCTTTTGTTAAGGGTAATGTTGGAGATAATGGGTTATAGTGAAGTCATCCTCACTGTGATTCATCAATCCTAAAGGGTGGTGGTGGGGGTCACCTGTACTCTTAGTGATTGGTCTCTAAGTGACATTGCCTTTTGTGCCATGCAAAAGCAGCTAGCTCCTGAGGCTTGAAAACTGCATTTAGTGAGAAGACAGAAAATGTGCTTATTGTTCATAATAACTTAAAATGACAGAGAGGATGTGGAATTTAGGCTTCCTCTTTGCAGAGAAATAAAGTGGGTTCTCCCACACTCATATAAGAACATTAGTCCCTTTTCTGTAGAATTAGTAAACAACAGAAGTCTGTGGTTTGGAGAATCACCATTTACAAGAGCAGCCAGAAAGAGCTACTTCATTGTCTACTACTCAGGAAAAGTAAAGCTAGCCCGGCAAGAAAGCTTTAGCTCCAAATCTGAGTTACAAATTACCTAGTTTAAATAATTGGATAATCATCAAGATAATTTCAACGGCTAGATTGATTTTTTCTGTTAATATGTTAATCCTCCAATATTTAAAATGCAATGATTATCATACTTGAGAGGCTCAGTCACAGACCTCCACTGGGATTTGCTGTTTCCATGGGACCTTTTCCAGCTCTTTGAATTATTCTCTCCTTCATCCTGTTAGTGGGTTCTCTTAACAATCTCATCATCTTGTCCTTCCTAGCAAAACTGTTAAACATCAGAGCTCATAACTAATGTGTTTAGAACCCTTAGGTGAGTCCTTTTACCCTTAGGCCCTAAAGCAAACAAACAAACAAACAAATAAAAACAAAAAAATGTAAATTTGTATGCTGGAAGATGAAGTTTTCCAGATCTCCAAAACAACAGATTGAGTCTTACAATAACTACAACTCATTGCTGGATAATTTGTCCTGTTGTGTTTTCTGTTAAATTTCAGTTCTGTTATCAAAGTAGTGCAGACAGTCATAGGTTTCCTGTTTATTATTTTGTACAAAGGTTACAAAAGAGAAAAACAGAATAGCTGAGAAAATGGGAATACAATCACTGAGACCTCCTTACTTGCTCACTCCTCTGCTGGCATCTGACCTCATTCTTGGAAAATCTTTAGAATTTAACAAAATTTCTTGATTGCTAATTGAAATACAGGGGAGATTATTATGTTAATTAGCCATTATCGTTTTTAAGGAAGAAGTCTATATCCCTTAAGAATTCTAATTTATTCTTTTGAATAGATAATGCATAATTATACAGTATTCCCCATAGGAATAAATTAGAAGGGTAGAACTGTGACTGGCCTGATGAGGAATCTCAAATCTGCAAAAGACTGAACCCTCCTGAAGTCTTGCTAGAATTGCTGGTGAAATCCTATGTTCATCTCATAAGTAACCCTCGTGAATCTCTCATTGTTCTTGAAAATTTGTACAAGCAAGTGATAGATAAATTTTGCAGATTTAAGAATATTCTAATTTCATTTATAGTTATGCAAATTCAAAGGCAAAACAACTTAAATCCTGATGTTACTAGAAATCTAAGTTGCGTGTGTGTGTGTGTGTGTGTGTGTGTGTGTGTGTTCACACTCTGAGGAATTTTATCCCTGCATATTTAGTAAAAAAAAATCATTATAATGTGAGGGAAAGACTATAGATATTAGCATTATTAACAATTTGGCTTTTATAGTTACACTGACTTATACTATGTAGATTCATTCTTTAATTTACGAAAATGATTTCTATATAAGATAATCAAAATTGTTGTTTTCATTGTGTCATATTTAAATCAAATAAGATAATCTGTGTAAAATCCTGTTCTACCACAAAAGATTACATGATGGGATAGAAATATTTTTATTCATATGAACACAACTTATGGTATTATGTTGCCATTCTAAATGCAGTATAAGATGTAATATTCTCAGTTAGTGAACTGGAATTAGCTATCTTTTGGGTTTTTTTTTTCTGAAAGTGAAGGTTCATGAAATATATATAAAGAGAAATCTATCGGATGTCTGTAGTACAATAAAATGGAATTCCAATTCCTTTGAAACATTAGTCTTCCAGCGCCTATAAAAGGATTTAGTATAGATAGGCTCAAATTTGAGAAGCATTCTGCTGTCTAACAATGTGTTACAGTAGTGGATTTATTTGGAGAACAGGGTAGCATTTTTCTAGTTGTTTTAGTAGTGGTATTTGTTTGGATTGGAATTTAAACCTCCATGTAATTGTCACCCACATTCAGAGGGCCTAGTTCAGTCCCATGTGTTGTAATTTTTAAAAAGTGTCTCCAGAGAGAAACATGTCATGCAATAGAGTTCAAGTAGAGGGCGTTTTGTTTTGGCGGGGTGGGGTGGGGGGCATAAAAGGGGGAGAGAGGAGGTGGGAGACCAGCCTACCAGGACAGGAAGTGGTAGGAAAGAGGAAAGAGAGGCATAGGCAGAGAGTGTGAGATAGAGAGAGATAGATAGATAGAGAGAGAGGGAGGGAGGGAGAGAGAGAGAGAGAGAGAGAGAGAGAGAGAGAGAGAGAGAGAGAGAGAGAGAGAGAGAGAACAGACAAAGAAAAGGGAGAGAAACAGAAAGAGGAATGGGAGGTGGATAGGGCGTTTTGTTGTTGTTTTTATTTAAATTAGAAACAAGCCTGATTCACATGTCAATCCCAGCTCCCTCTCTCTCCCCTCCCCCCCACCAACCCCTCATCCCATCCCCCTTCTGCTCCCCAGGGAGGGTGAGGCCCTCTATAAGGGATCCCCAAAGGCTGTCATATCATCCAGGGCAGGGCTTGGGTCCTCCTCCTTGTGACCAGACTGAGAGAGCACCCCTCCACATGGAATGGTCTAGAAAAGTCCATTCATATGTTAGGGATAAATACAGATCCACTGCCAGAGGCCCCATAGATTGCCGAGGTCTCCTCACTGATACCCTTGTTCAGGGGGTCTGTGTCAGTCCCATGCTGGCCTCCCGGCCATCAGTCTGGGGTCCATGAGCACCAATTGTTCAGGTCAGCTATTTTTGTGGGTTTCAGATACTTTGCTCTTCACTCCTCATTCTTTGTAACTGGGTTCCAGGAGTTCAGTTCACTGTTTAGCTGTGTGTGTCTGCCTCTGCTTACATCAGCCCCTGGATGAAGTCTTTAGGAAGTCTTTAGGAAGGCATATAAGGTAGTCATGAATCTCATTATTGGGGAAGGCATTTAAGGTAGCCTCTCAACTATAGCTTAGATTGCCAGTTGGTGTCATCCTTGTAGATCTCTGGAATTCTCCCTAGTTGTCAGATATCTCCTCAAATCTATAATGGCTCTATAATGATATCTCTCAATCCTGCTCTCCTCTATTCTTCACCCAACTCAAACTTCCTCCTCCCTCATTTCCTCCTCTCCCCTCCTCTTCTTCCCCTCTCTTTTGCCCAGCGCCCTCTCCCCTCTCCCCATGCTCCCAGTCCATTCAGGAGATCCTGTCCCTTCCCCCTTCTCCAGGGTACCATGCATGTCTCTCTTAGGGTACTCCCTGTTTCACAGAGTCTCTGGCTGTGTGTACTGTAGGCTGACCATCTCCTGCTCCATGTCTAAAATCCACATATGAGTGAGTACACACCGTGTTTGTCTTTTGGTGACTGTGTTATCTCACTAAGGATGGTTTCTTCTAGTGCCATCCATTTGCCTGTGAATTTCAAGATCCCATTGTTTTTTTGTTTTGTTTTGTTTTGTTTTCTGCTGAGTAGTCCTCCACTGTGTAAATGTACTACCTTTTCTCTATCCATTCTTCAGTTGAGGGGCATCTAGGTTGCTTCCAGGTTCTGGCTATTACAAATAATGCTGCTATGAACATAGTTGGTGTATAAATGTGCTTCTTTTGGGTATATGCCTTAGTGGAATTGCTGGATCATGTGGTAGACTGATTCCCATTTTCCTGAGGAACCACCATACTGATTTCCAAAGTGGATGTATAAGTTGGCACTCCCACCAGCAGTTTTAAAGGGGAATATTATAAATAGGCACAGGTGGTGCTCTTAGTGGCTGCAGCTGAGGGTGTATCCTGTTAGAACTCCAAAGGCAGGCCAGTACAAATACTTAAATACTAACACCATGTAAGTTCCTGATCTTCTGTGTGTGTGTGTGTGGGGGGGGATTCTGACAGTGGGACCAGGACTTATCCCAGGTGCCTAAACTAGCTTTTTGAAACTTATTCCTTATGGTGGGATACTTTGATCAGCCTTAATACAGAGGGGAAGGGCTTGGTCCTGCTTCAACCTGGTATGCCATACTTTATTGACTCGAAAGGGAGGACTTACCCTCCTGAAGAGTGGATGGGAGGCAGTATGGGAGTGAAAATTAGGGGGCATGGGAGAAGGGGAAGGAGAACTGGGGTTTGTATGTAAAATGAAAAAAAAAGTAAAAAACCCTCAATAAACAGCTTATGTACTTTTTTGACATATTTCAGGCTCCTCTTTTTGTAATTTTTAAAACACAATCAAGATTTTTTTCATTCTCTGCAAAAATGAGAATGACTGATATCTGTGTAGATAGTTAGTGGGACAGGTTTTCTATTGCTTTTTTCCTTTCTCTGTGAACAGTGAATGAATTAAGTTCCTGCTCAGAACTGCAGAGTCTCTCTCACCTCATGCATCATACGCTCGGCCTAGAACTCTGCTTTTTATTCACCCACCCATAATGATTCACTAAATCAAGCTTTCATGGCTGCAATTAAAAAATTCTGTGTGGCTATTATTTTTACTACTGCATATGTCAATTATCTAAGTGGGAGTGTCCAAAAGCTCTAGGATTGTTATTTTATGTAGTGTGTAAACTGGAAAAACAAAGAACAGAGCATGTACAAAGTTCTTATTGAGCCAAATGTTAGATGAAATTTAATTGCCTGGTGAATTACAATGATTAACATAATATGATAAGATAATTAATTTGTCCTTTTTCAGCATCTGCTTTCAGTAAGACATGAAGTGATAAGATCTTTGTTTCAGAATTAAAATGATCTCCATGCTCTTAGGAGATAAATTAAGTAACATATACAATTCTCTGGTCTTCTTAGTTTGGCTTTATGTATCAAAAATTCAGTTATTCCTATTATCTCCAAAGTTAATTTCTAGAAAAAAAATAGTTGCTTACATGAGTCATATACATAGGAACTAAAGATTTTCCCCAGTAAGCATAGATTTTATTTCCATTCAATACTAATGATAGTTCTGTGCTTTGTTATTTATTTTTCCTTTGCCTTAGAAGATGTTTACAAATCCTGAATGCATCAACAAGCTTTCCACTTTCCTGTGTATTTGTAATCATGTATTCTCATGTATATTCTGTGTCCATTGTAAATGTATATGGACTTTTATATATTTATTTATATTCTTCTGGTTTATGATTAAATATTCTTGACATAGTACTGGTCCCTCTTTAATTACAAGGTTAAACAAATTATTTTCTTAAGACTTCATGCCAGGCTGTTTAACCTCCTGAAAGCTGTTTTATGGATAATGTGTGGGAACCTAGGGTATGAGACTACAGATCAGGGAGCTTGAAAAGAATCCATAAAGTCATACACCATGATCAAGTAGGCTTCATCCCAAAGATGCAGGGATGGTTCAACATATAAAAAATCTGTCAGTATGATCCACCATATAAACAAACTTAAAAAAAAAAACCCATGTGATCATCTCATTAGATGCTGAAAAACACAACAAAATCTACATAATAAACATCCCTTCATAATAAATAATAATAAATATCTTGGAAAGACCAGGGATACAAGTACATACCTAAACATAATAAAGGCAATATATAGCAAGGAAAAGACAACATCAATCTAAATGGAGAGAAACTCAAAGCAATTCCAACAAAATCAGGAACAAGACCAGGCTGTCCACTATCTCCATGTCTATTCAATATTGTTCTTCAAGTTCTCTCTAGAGCAATAAGACAACAAAATGAGATCAAGGGAATACAAATTGAAAAGGAAGAAGTTTACCATCAACTATTTGAGAATGAAATGAAAATTTACATTAGGTAACTCAAAAATTTTACCAGGGAACTCCTACAATGAATAAATACCTATATACAGATGATAAATGGGCTGAAAAAGAAATCAGAGAAACATCAGTCTCACAAACAACATAAAATATCTTGGGGTAACTTTAACCAAACAAGTGAAAGACCTGTATGACAAGAATTTTAAGTCTTTAAAGAAGATATCAGAAAATGGAAAGATCTCCCACACTCTTGGATAGGTAGGATCAACATAGTAAGAATGGCAATCTTACCAAAAGCATTCCACAGACTCACTGAACTACTGGAGGCATCACCATCACTGACTTCAAGCTCTACTAGGAACAACTGATTTTTGACAAAGAAGCTAAAATTATACAATGTAAAAAAGAAAGCATCTTCAACAAATGATGCTGGCATAAATGGATGCTTACATGCAGAAGACTGCAAGTAGATCCATATCTATCCCCATGCACAAAACTAAAGTCCAAATCAAACGAAGACCTCAACGTAAATCTAGCCATACTGAATTCCCTATAAGAGAAAGTGAGAAGTACCCTTGAATAAACTGGCACAGGAGACCACTTCCTGAGCCCAACACCAGTAGCACAGACACTGATATTGTTAATTAATAAAATGGGTCCTCCTGAAACTGAGAAGCTTCTGTAAGGCAAAGGACACAGTCAATAAAACAAAATGGCAGCCTCCAGAATGGGAAAATATCTTCACCAGCCCCACATCTGACAGAGGGCTAATCTCCAAAAAATACTAAGCACTCAAGAAACTAGAAACCAAAAACCGAGTAATCCAATTTAAAAATGGGATACATATCTAAATAGGGAATTCTCAACAGATAAATCTCAAATGGCTGAAAGGCACTTAAGGCATTGTTCAACATGAATAGCTATCTGGGAAATGCAAATAAAAACAACTATGAGATACCATTTTACACTATTAGAATGGCTAAGAACAAAAACACTAATAAAAGCTTATGCTGGAGAGGATGTGGAGTAAGAGGAACACTTACTCCATGTGGAGTAAGAGAATGCAAACTTGTACTGTCACTTTGGAAATCTTTAAGGCAGTTTCTTAGAAAATTGGCAATCAATCTACATGGAGACCAAGTAGTACCACTCTTGGGCACATACCTAAAGGATGCATACTCACACCATGTGGAATTTGTTCAACTATGTTCATAGCGGCTGATGGAAGCAGAAACACACATCCACAGAAATACACTGAGCTGAAATCGGGAACCTAGTTGAAGAGAGGGAGGAATGAAGAATGAAGGGGTCTGTACCAGGTTGGAGAAACCCACAGAAACAGTTGGCCTGAAAAAGGGAAAGCATATCAACCCCAGACTCTCTTTGGGAGGCCAGTACGAGACTAATCCAGCCCCCCATCATGGATGCCAATGGGGAGGCCCCTGCACTCCTGGGAGCCTCCAGAGGTGGACTGGCGTTTTGCGCTGGTGTGTGTGTGGGACTTTGAGAGCCCATCCCACGTGAAGGGATTCGCTCTGTCTCTGGACACATGGGGAAGGGCCTAGGCCCAGCACAGGAAGATTTGGTGGACTTGGTGGAGCCCCAGTTGGGGGCCCCACCCTGCCTGGGGAGTGGTGGGTGGATGGGGTGGGGGTAGGTTGGAGAAGGAATGGGGGTGAGGGGAGGGAGAGGAAGAGGGGAATTACATGTGAAACAAGCCTGTTCCCTAACTTGAATTAATAATAAGAAGAAGAATAAAAAGAAAAAAAAAAAAACCTGGAAGCCACATAGATGCCCTTCAACATATAAAATATGGTACATGCATACAATGGAGTACTACTCAGCAGTAAAAACCAGAAACAATGACATCTTGAAATTCATAGGCAAATGTATGGAACTAAAAGAAACCATCCTTAGTGAGATACTCAGAAACAGAAAGACAAACAGGTTGTGTACTCACTCACAAGTGGATATTATGTATAAAGCAAAGGATAACCAGCCTACAATCCATAACCCCAGGGAAGCCAGGAAACATGGACTTCCATGAGAGACATACATGGACCCTCCTGTGAGAAGGGGGAAAGGCAAGATCTCCTGAGTAAATTGGGAGCATGGGGGGGCGGGAGTGGGAGGGAAGTAGGAGAGCTGGGAAAATAGAAGGGGACAGGGTAGGAGAACCTGAGGGATTGGGTATTTCAAATTGGGGGAAGGACAGACAGGGAGAGAAAGAAAGGAGATACCTTGCTATCGGGAGCAATAGTGGAGAGGGTACCTTAAATGTTCTTCCCCTATAAGGAGAATTATGACTACCTTAATTTCCATCATAGAGCCTTTATGCAGTAACTAATGGAAGCAGGAGCAGAGATCCACAGCTAAATATCAGGTTGAACTCCTGGAATCTAGTTGTAGAGAGGTAGGAGCAATAATAGGAGTTAACAGGTCAAGGCAATGTTGAGGAAACCTACAGAAAGTGTTGATCTGAGCAAATGGGAGCTCACTTACTCCAGACTGACAGATTGAGAACCTGCATAAGATCCAACTAGGCCCCCTGAACATGGTTGTCAGTTGTGGGGCTTGGGCAGTCTATGCAGACTCTGGTAGTGGATCCACTATTTATCTCTAATTCATTAACTGAGTTTTTGGAACCCATTCCCTGTGGAGGTTTACCTTGCTCAGTCTAGATACAGGAGGAAGGGCCTTGGTCCTGCCCCAATGATGTGATAGACTTTGAAGATCCCTATGGGAGGACTTACCCTCTCTGAAGAGTGGATAGTGGGTAGGATGGGGACATGGGTGTGGGAGTAGGAGGATGGGAGGGAGAGGGAACTGCCATTGTTATGTAAAAGAATGTAGTTTTAAAAATTTAAAAAGAGATAAGTAAAAAAATCATTTAAATGTCATAATAACTAGGCCTAAGAAGTTTTCTAATCTGAAGTTCTGACTAGAGTGTTGTAAGAAGGTAGACTATCTCCGCTAGCCAGTTGAAATTGTCTTAAGCAGTTTGTAGTCCAAAGCCGATCTTTGAGTGGTGTTTATTGGCTTGATGGCATCATTATGAACTAGGTAGAATCATTGTTGTGAGGCCCCATCTAACTTCTGGAGACTTCAGAGATTGCTGTTAGAAAAATTTATTGTTCACTATGGGAAAACTTAAACATTATTAATATCAAAATGGTAAGTTTAAATTTTAAGATAGATATTTGTTCAAGAAAGGTACCAAGGAGTCAAAAATAAGTATGGGGAGAAATAGAATTTTGGTGAAACAGACCTGACAATAGTCCCTAGATTTTTGGTTTTCTTCTGTCCCACAGCAGGTGGCTCTTCTGACATGATACAGAAACTCTGAACTTTTCTTCTAACAACATACTTGGATTTCGGGAAAGAGAGAGCCGTGTTCCAACTCCTGTGTTGCACAACCATGGACTCTATGTAGTCTAAAAATGCCAGCTAAAGAAAGACTGTGAAATCTGAACCAGTGAAAGAGACACATTCTGTTCTGGAAACCAGAGCCAAAGAAATATACCCTGACCCTGAAAGCAGAGCAAAACGAAAACAAAGCAAAACAAACAAAAAAACCAACAACAAAAGCACTTTGGTCCTCAAACTAGAGCCAGAGAAAGAGGCATACCATTGCCTGAAACAAGAATCCAAAAGGTTAAAAAGGGCCAGTGAATGATACATACTTTGGTCCTGAAACCAGAGCCAAAGAAATATCCTTTGTCCCTGACCAACTCTGCATGAAAATCAACCAATCCTGGATCAGGAAACCAACCAATCCCTGAGCATGAAACCAACCAATTTTCAATCTCTGAGCTAGTTCAAACTCGGGGATTGAAATCTGACCAATTTCCACTCTGAAAACCATCACCCTGGAAAAACTCTATCTTTAGAAATCCCTATATAAACCCTGTACCTGTTGAGCAGGGAGCTGCCTTTGGCCACCCTGGCAGAGGCAACCACCCTACTGGATTCCTCCCTCCCAATAAATCTCTTTAAGCAGTTTTTGGTGAAAACCTTCCTTCACCTGAGTGGAGTGAGGTAGAGAAGGAAGGACTTTCACCACAGCAGTGGAAAACCGCTACATTTTTGTGGTGGTGGTGGGGAGGGGCTTAGTAGAGAGCAGCAGAGAAGTAGCAACTTTTGCTGGAGCAGGAGCTTAATAGTTACATTTCTATGGGGAGTGGAATAGGGGTGGGGTGGGAGTGGGGAAGGGGGATCCCTTTGCAGAGTTAATGGGAAACTCCCATTAACAGAATGGAGCAGAGCTGAGCTGAGCTGAAGAGCCCGAATCTAGCATCCCTGCAGAGAAAGGATCCCCTGCCAGAACAGAGCTGTAGGTCTAGCCTGGCTTCCGATAGTCAGGATATCTTTCCCTTCCTCCATAGCTGTTAACACTTGCACTCTGACCTTCTGAAATCATAAGCCCAATTAAATGCTTTATTTTATGAATTGTCTTGGTCATGCTTTTTTGTCACAGAAACAAATATAATTAAGAAACAGACGAGATAAGTGGAGGCCAGAATGTAGAGGCCTTGATTATTATACTGAGTGATCTGGATTCTAAAATGGGTGTGTGGACAGAAGTTTCTGTCCAACCCGGTCCCACAGTCCTTTAACCCGAAACACACACACAGAGGCTTACATAAATTAGAAAGTGTTTGGCTGATGGCTCAGACTTCTTATTGGCTGGCTTTCTCTTTAATTATTAACCCATTTCTATTAATTTGTGTACTTCCATGTGGTCTTGGTTTACAGGTGATACCCTGCAGTTACATGGTGTCTTCCTGACTCAGCCACTTTAGATTCCTCTGTTTAGAATTCTTTATTTAGTTCTGCACTCCACTTTTTAATTGCAATGTTTGGTGTTTTGGTTGGTAGCTTCTTGAGTTCTTTGTAAATTTTGGTGATCAGCCCTCCGTCAGATGTGGGGTTGGTGAAGATCTTTTCCCATTCTGTGGGCTGCCGTTTTGTCTTGCTGACTGTGTCTTTGTCTTACAGAAGTTTCTGACTTGCAGAAGTCCCATTTATTAATTGTCGATCTCAATGTCTGTGCTACTGGTGTTACGTTAGGAAGCGGTCTCCTGTAACAATTCGTTCGAAAACATTGCCTACCTTCTCTTCTAGAAGTTTCAGTGTGGCTGAATGTGTTTAGTTTGGTATTTTAACTGCTTGGTACTTTAAACCCATACCTGATTCCATTCACGTATCGTCGTATCGTTCATGGTTTCTGTTAAGTCTGACTTCACCATTTTTTTTTCTAAATGGTCTAGGGCTTTTTTTTGGCTTTCTAGATACTCAAAACTACTCTTCTAAGAAAATTTGAAATTACTTTAGGGATTTATCTCCACCATCATTGGTGTCTTCTCACTAGCATATCCTATAACATAGTGAAATCCATGAGCTGATATCTACAGAACAGCTCTGCAAACACATCACTGATAACAGTGAATTTTATGGTCACAAGATGGAATTCAGATATACCTTGTCCTGTCATCAGCCTTCTAGACAAGTTTTTGTTGCCCACCTACTTGTTTGATCTAAAATATTTCTGTCTATTAGGTAAATCCTTTTGGAATGAACAAAGAGACTCCTAGATTTGTGCAACTCAAAGCCTCAGAATTCCATAGAACCTGTACAAGAAACTAATGTGTTCTCAGTGATGTATCATCAAAAAGTCTTATTTAGAATTTCATTTGCTTTATTACTATAAAAACTACACAAAAATGTTCCCCATTGGAACATGGTATTTGGAGCAACATGAAGCCATGGACACACTTATTTGGCTCCAGAATAAAATATCTCTTATTCTCTTTGAAGTAAGAGCTATGGTGTTTCTGTTGTACTTTGAAAATTTACTTTGTAAGATAGTACTTTGAAAATATAATACCAATGAAGCACAATACTTAAGTTATACAATAAATTCTTGATTTTGTTTATTGACATTATTGTTCCTTTTCTTCACATTTTGAAATTTTTGCAACATGTGATAGCAGCCACAAAAGAGAAACAGTTTTCTGTCTGAAAAATGCAATTTCCTGTTTTAGATAGTGTTAAATAGCTTAACTGCGATTCCAAATGTTTAACAATGACAACAAAATCCAGATATAAAAACTCTTTGAAGGATTCTAAACATTTTATAAAATGTCTTTGCCAAATCACAACTGTTTTCTGGCAGAGTCATTTCAAGTTATTACACATTTTTGATTTTTTATTATCAAACTGATTGGAATTAATTTTGTTTGCTCTTTTTTTCCCCTAAGTTCCCAGGCACCAACCTAATTGATGCTGTTTCTGCTTCAGTTGATTAGTTTTGCTGTTTATATGCAATTTGGGCTTTGCAGGGAAACAATGATAAGCAGATTGAATGTCAGAAAGTTTGTCAACATGTGGCTTTTCTGTCTAAATTGAATATGGAGGGCAAAAATTCATTAATGCTCAACTCTGGAACTTACAAATAAGCAGTTCCGAAAGCTATCTAATGAGAAGCAACAGAAACACTCTAAATACAATAATATCTATCAAGATATATCAAAATAATACAAAATAACTAACACCAATATTTTCCCTTAAAATATTTTCATGGACCTGGGAAGGTGGTTCAGTAAATAAAGTCTGGCTGTGCAAACATATTTTGACTCTTAGGAACCATGTTAAAATGCTTGAGGGACAGACTGTCTATCATTCCACTGGAATTCTAGGTTCAATGGACCTTGTCTAAAAAATAGGGGCATGAATGATTGAGGAAAGTATCTTATGCTGCCTTCTGAGACACACTGACAGGTATATGTGTCACACACACACACACACACACACACACACACACACAGAGAGAGAGAGAGAGAGAGAGAGAGAGAGAGAGAGAGAGAGGGACAGAGGGGCTAGGCTATTAGATACATACATAAATAAATAAATGAATAAATAAATAAATAGTCTTTCAAGTAGGTACATAGAATAGACATACTCGTTAATCATGCATTCAGGAAAGTGGGTGGGACCCTTGTTGCCATGAAAGGCTTTCTGTTTTGTCTTTTGTTCCCTTTTGTTTTTGTTTTATTTTGTATTCTTTGCTCTACCATGCTTCTCTAGTTTTTGTTTCTTCCTTTAAACTCCCACCACTCGAACAACACATTCACTTCCTTGAAGCAAATAGTGTTCAGATATACTCATCCCCCACGTGGTTATTTTTGTGGGCCTCAAAAGCACTTGTCAATGACTGGCTTTTCCTTTGTTCTGCCCCCTCAACTGCTAAATCTCCCAACAATAAACCAATGTGAGCAACTGCAGCCTTTCCATTCATAGTTCATAATCAAGCAAACAAACAGCAAAGCTAGCCCAGGGAGGAGAGAGTAACAAACCACTCACAATTCAGAACCTGGGCACCAAATAGTTTGTCCTGCGGAATTTAACTTAGATATTATCTTATTGCCTCCCCGTATTCCTTATTTTATGGTATTTGTAAAATATAATTTATATCTATTTTTGTCATTTTATTTTGTTTATTAATTAATTAAATTATTTATTGTGTGTTTGTCTCTGAGATGTGGGGGAGTGAGTGCCTGCCACAGTACATACGTGGAAATCAGAGGACAATTTATTATGAGAGTTGGCTATTTTGTTCATTATGTGGGTTCTAGGGATCACACTCAGATCATTAAGATTTTTTTTTAAAGTTAATAAATTATGTTAAAGGACTCTACCACATGCAAGGAGTATATAAAGAATAGCTTCATATAACTTATGTGAAAACGTGTCACCAATAGCTTTATGTACATATATTTTTCTTTACGGCTGAAATCAGTAATTTCATTTGTCTCAAGCCCCACAGCTACTTGACAACCTGTGATCTTAACAACACGCATTACGTATGGTAACAATGAGATTCCACACACTCTGTTCTTCATCTGTCTCTTTAAGTTGTCTTCCTGTTCTTGGAACTGCCACACCATCAATTCTCTATTACAGTCCTCCTCATGTTGATGGGTGCTCTCATGTTTTACTCCCACTTCCTTCTCTACCTCTGTTTTGACTGTGTTTTATTTTTATGGAATTCTCTTTGCTGTCATCTTTTTATTTTTCAGAAAGATGTGACAAACCCCTCTTTCCTATATTAACTGGAAAATAGAACCTCAAATATGGTACTCATTTGAAAGATTACATTTTACCTCTTAACAGGAATACTTCACTGACTTGTAATTCTCTTGTTCACATTTTAGTTGTATTACTAAGTATATAATCTTAATATTATAGCTTAATAGAAGTTAAAACAATGGGTAAAAGTATGTTTTTAAAATTCAGTTTTAACTTTATTGTCTCACATTATATTAGGAGTAAGTGACACAAGTCTTTATTCATAAAAAAATTCCCTAAATACTTACACTGGAAAAAAAGAAAACACAAACCTCAGGCTAACAGTCTGGATTATTATTATTATTATTATTATTATTATTATTACTAATTTTACAATTCTGGTTCCACATCCTTTGAAACTCTCATCTGCCTTTTTAGATCTTTGGACATATGTGATAGCCACACAATTCCATTGATTTTCTTGAACTCAGAATACTTGAGTTTATAGCCTTCTGATCAGGAAACAAAAACATGAACATGCCACAGGCCTCTGGCCCTTCTTGAAAGCTTCTCACCAAAAGCCATCTCATCAGTATCCAGTGCAGAGACTCCTTAGATCCCTTATGTGTCAATCATACTTCTATTGACATATTCCCCTGTTGAGATACGATGGCAATTTCCCACTGCCTAATTGCTAATGTACTTGGAAGTCCTTATCTACTTGGCTGGTTCCAAATCCCCCCACTTTTCTATCTATCTATTCCCAGGTATAGAGAGTTGATAGAAAGTCAAAACAATAAGATTTGCATGAAAAGTAAATGACCTTTCTCTAGACCAATGATCCTAAATCAGTGATTCCAATTGATTCTCAATCAGTGATTGTTATCCAGTGATTCTAGGCCAATGAGTGTAGAACAGTTATTCCTCGCCAATTTTGACATCTGGGATTAATTGTTAGAGAATTTTATAAAGAGCTGGCTAAGGTTAGCCTTTGAATTATTCCCTTTCTCCACTGACTAACAGACTGGGAGCAAACAAAACCAGCTAGATGTCAAAGTGTATTTAGAAGACACCCCAACTTTTTCCCTGTTTCTCACAGACTGGATGACCAAGGCCCAGGCTCCCAAAACCTTCTCACAGGGGCTATTTCACATATTCCAACTGGATTCCTTTCTACTTTTCAGTTTCCTCCACCCAGTAGTCATAGTGATCTCATTATAATGTGTTAGTCAAATCATGTAGCTATTATTCCTCATTGTACTTACACATTCCCAGTAGCTTTTGCATCTTGCTAAGATTAACATTCAAATTAAATATGATAGCTTTAAAGACTGTAGTCTGCCACATCCAAATGAATAGCCACATCTAGTTGTGGCTGCACAGCATTACAAATGGGCATAATCCAAACTGAGATGAGCTGCAAGTGACAATTTCACAGTGGATTCCTAGAGATACAATTAATACAATTAATGCAAATATCTCAGCTATTTTATTGATTAGAAGCTAAAATAATTTTCATTATTTCTGTCTAAATAAAGTAATACAATTAATTTTATATGTCTTTTTATTTTATAATGTGGTTCTTGAATAAATGTGGGTCTATATATGTGAACTATACTATGTGTCCACTAGACAGTGCTCTTGTAAACAGTAGAAATTCTATTGTATTCTTAACCATATCTTATTCTAATCTTTCACTTTTTTTCACCAGACTGCCTTTCTTGTTCTTTGTACATACTGGGCATGCTTCTGCCTCAGGGTCTCTGTAGTTTATTTTTCCCTTGGTTTAGAAGTTTCTTCCTTCTGACATCCTGTGGTATCTTTATCACTTCCTTTAGGCTTTCCCCTACTGTTTTCTTTTCAGTGAAACCTTCCAAGCTATTTGATATAAAATTGAAATTCATGAATTTGTATTCTGCCTCACTTTTTTACATATCTTCTTATCTGCATAACACAGATATATCATATAGAGTATTCAGAATACTAAGGAATTTCTTTAATTGTAGCATGACAATAGAAGATGATTTCTCAAGGGTATTCACAGCAATGTTTATGCAAAGTTTCAAAGGATAGCTTAACATCTGTGTAGAACTTCAGAGCACATAACTAGAGATGTAGGTATGAAGTGGTACCCAGGGGTCCAGATGTTGCTGCCTTTCATAATTGTGTTGTGAATCTCTGATTGCATAAACTCAGAACTACATGTCCTAAAGAAAAACTGTGATTGGTTTCTCATATTTACAGCCTATAAGAGGATTAGGGAAAAATCAAGAAAGGAATTTACAAAAGAGACTGCAGTAGAACTCAAGACTTTTCTTGCAATGGGCACAGAAATGGTGGTTTGCTGACAGTGAAAAGTATGAGAAGGGTATGTCTGGGTTGTTAGTAGCATAGGGCATCTCTACCCAGTAGCACACTTTTCTATCAAAACCATAAGGAATATCATAGATAAAGATCTTAAGATATCATTGTTCTCATAATGTGTATTTTGACATAATTGGGATATTTAGCACACTACATCTCTGAGTACTGCCTAGGTTACTGAACAACAGTCTGGATGTTCTTATAAATGTAGCAGTTTCTACTAAGTTACTTCCATTTGAGTCTTGAGAAATTGTTTGTATTGGCCACTGGTGTCTCAGGACAGCTCACTGTAGTTTTTAGTACAAGACAAACTGCCTGGGGATGGTACTGATCCATTGACCTGGGTCCTCCACCATCCATGATCAGTCAAGAAAATGACCACAGGCTAGTCTGGTGGAGGCATTCTCTCAAATGAGGTTCCCTCTTCTCAAATGTCTTGAGACTTTGTCAAGTTGACATCAAATTAAATTAGTTAGTACAACTGATCATTTCAGGGTTTTTTGTTTGTTTTGCTTTAGGTAGGGAGAAATGAGATAATAAATGAAAATGGATTGTCATGTTAGTGGGTATATATATTGTTGGTATTTATTACTTCATTTTGCATGTTTTCTCCAAACTCAGTGTCTTTACTCCAAAACCTTCTACATCCTTAAATTGGAATCTCAGTCAACAGTCACTTTAGTCATACAGATTCTCAAGTGAATGATTGCAGAATCATTCTGTGTTTTGTTTGCTTGTTTGATTTAAGCCATTCTGGAAATCAAACATAGATTTCTGTACAAATTAGACAAGAGAAAGTATGTTGAAATAACTGTAATGACATTCATGAAGTCTGTAATATACTTTTTATACCGAGCAGGTTATATTTAGGAATACATGTGTGTATACATAAAAGCACATAATAACCACCATCAATAAAAGATAAAAGACACCATGAATTTGAAAGAAAACAATGAAAAGCATGTGGGAATGTTGGAGGGAGGAAAGGGAAGAGAATAATGTTGTAATTGTAATATATATAATATATATATATATATATATATATATATATATATCCATATATATATATGAACAGATCCAGGGAAAGGATGGAAGGTATTCATTGCCTCTTCATTGTTGAAAATACTGTGTACTTTTGGAAGTATAAAATAGCGTCTGAAAGTTATTACTTATTTAATGGTGAGAGACTTCAAAATTGCTTGACAAAAATGTTAACTTGCCTCTCTTAATTTGAAGTTGTGTTATCAAACATAAAGTTAAGTCATCTAACCAGTGAACAAGCATGAGTTATTTTAAAATATATTTTGTTTCTATTGAAATCATTTTTATATTCTGTACCAATTTGTGTGTCTTTGGTAGTTGAAAAACCTAATTTAAATGAAAGCAAATCATACCTAGGCTCAATATCATGCTTCTTTTATATAGAACACAATAAGGAAAATTGTAATTTTGTGTGCCAAAGAACAGGGATTAAAAATGACATTACAAACATTAATTATACTTTTGCTTTTACTATTTTCTTACAAGGTTACTATTATCTATGGGTGGTCTGCTACTTAAAGCTACTACCTGAGGATAACAAAAGCATGTGTAGTCAGTGATAAATACTGGAAAGGGCATTGTTTCTATGCTTATGACAAGGACTATAAGAAGTGCAAGCCTTACTCTGTGGTTAATTGAGTAGAAGAATATGAGATAATGAAGTACTAAATATCGAAGTCAGAGTCCATCAGATCATGACTGTCTACCTGGAGGCCATACATCTCATACTGAGAACGTTTCACATGGATATAAAGAGGCAAGAGAAAGCAATGCCTACCTCTCTCCTACTTTACACAGTTAATATTTTTTGACAAACATAAATTGCTGGGTAAAAAAATCATAGCAATTCAAACTTAAATTAAGCCCATTTTTTATACTAGGAGCGACTTTTCGATCTGTCCATGACAGAGAGCTAAATTTTGGGTTCTTATAGTAGCAAATTGAAATCTTAAGAATAATCAGTGCATTGATCCAAACCCCCTGGTGTCAGTGAGGAGACCTTGGAAAACTATGAGGCCCCTTGTAGTGGATCAGTACTTATCCCTAGCATAGGAATGGACTCTGGGTGCCCATCCCACATGGAGGGATACTCCCTGAGCCTAGACACAAGGGGGTTGGCCTATGCCCTATCCCAAAGATATGACACACTTTGTAGACTCCCTACGGAAGGCCTCACCTTTCCTGAGGAGCAGATAGGGTATGGGATAGGCAGGGTATTAGTTGGGGGTGGGGAGAAGAGGAAGGAGAGGGACCTGGGATTAACATATAAAATATAAAATAATCTTCTTTCTAAATAAAATAAAAAGAATAATCAATGCATAATTCCAGCTATGAAAGCTATTATTTTAGACACTTTTAGCCTTTACACTCTCCAACCCCAGAGGATTCAGGAACTTGGGAATTACTAACCTAACCGTTTCAAGTTCTTCATTCCATGCATGTAGGGAAACACAAAATTAGTTGTAAGGACCATTTATATTTCTAAGAGAAAAATGTCTTAATAATTTTTTGAGGCAATATGCTAAATGCTAAATGAAAAAAATTATTAAGCATACTATAATTAAGTTTCTTTGGAAACCAGGAATAGTCATAATAATTTCAATTTAGAACTGTGACCCAGTATCTCTTCTTTAATGTTTTTCATAGAATTTTTTTTAAAGATGTGACCACCTAACCCCACTTTTCAGAAAAGGACAAATGCATATTTTTTGGTTAAGGCTCTGAATCAATGACATTAATGAATATTTTGCTATTTATTCAAATGTTTTTAATTGGAAAATAGTAATTATCTCAGGTTCACTAATAGAGCATGCTCATTATTGGTGTCTTAATGCTTGAAGAGTAACCACATAAAGTCCTTGTATTTCCTTTCAAAGAAATTGCTATTGCATTGAGTACATTATGTATTTTCTATATGCATACATATGTTCATGTGTGTGATTTAATAGTGCTGATGTGTTTATAAAAACTTCCCCTCAGAAAAATCAACTCTAATATGTTGAACTGTCTTTAGACTATAGGTGTTTTAAAATTCAGGCTGCTAAAAGGCAGTTGTGAGTCGTGCAGCACATCCAGGAGAAGGGAAGATTTTCAGCTCCCACGGCATAGTGTTGTGGTTGAAACAACTCACTGTTTGAGATCTGATCATTCCAGCTTTTTTTTTTATTTTGGTTTTTTTCAAGAAAGGGTTTCTCTGTGGCTTTGGAGGCTGTCCTGGAATTAGCTCTTGTAGACCAGGCTGGTCTCAAACTCACAGAAATCCACCTGCCTATGCCTTTGGAGTGTTGGGATTAAAGGCATGCGCCACCAATACCTGGTGCATTCCAGCTTTTTAATACATACAGGATAGTTTCTGACTCTTATAGAAGAAAGGGATTGGCTTTGTGATTCATCTCATCTCTAAATTAAATATTATGTCCTTGTATATTCTATTCATTTATAAATCCTAACTTCATGATCAAAGGGTGCCTGTGATATGTGGCTGGAGAAATGCATAATTTTACTTTTGTCTGTCATATAAATTGCCAGTCTCTAAGATAAAAACAATCTATTGTACCGTTGAGAGTATCCGGTGAAGATCTCTGTGAAGAGGGTCTGGAAGAAGCCAAGCAAGTGAGTAGCTACTGGACAAGGACTTTCACATCTGTCTTGCTTCAAAACTAACTCAACTGTTTGAAATGACTTCTGTAAAATCAGATACATTTCAAACTCATTTCAGGTTTAAGTGTATATTTAGAACAACAATTTAAAATTGTAATCAGCTTTCCATTTTCATATTAAAGTATTTAGAAATTCTCAGAAATCTTTTTGATAATTAAGAAATAACTTTTAAAGCTTCTATTGAATACTTCCTACATGCTGAACACATGGATCTCTGTGGGACTAAAGAAACACAAAGATTGCATGCTGTAAAGAGTTCAGTCATGGAGATGTACAAATTCTGAGGTTTTTAGCTGAAGAATGGATGAAATTGTCTAGAGAGAGGACAGCCAACCCACAGAAAATATGGCTGTGAAATTGGTGTAGAAATGCAATAAATCAGATCAGGGAACTAGAATGATAATTGAAATACCATGGACAAGTACATAAAAAAAGTTTGTATACACCCAGAAAATCATAATGTCTCTATGTGTGATGCTTCTTTCATTTTTATCCTTCAATATGCTCCATATTGGAGTCAGCCCTGTTGAAAGTATATTCTGTGATGTCTGAAAGCTGTAGTTATGTTTGAACAGATAATTCCAATAACTAGTGTTAGTTTTTATGATGTGGGGTGGATGTTAAGACAGCACAGAAATGAAACTCTTACCTGACCCTGGGGAAGGCAACACTTGAGTTTTTGTCTGATAAAATGAGTAAAAGGTAACTGTGAAAGATGCAACTTATCTCAGAAAGAAGGTGCCAGAAAGAACTAAACAGCAAAGGTAAGAAAAGGCAGGTTGTGAAAGGGAAGAGTCAGGAATGTTTTATTGTATTAAAACTGTAGATAAACTGACATAGGAGGTTAAACAGGAAGATGAGATCTTGTTTTAGAAGCTTGGTTTTTTTTTTTTTCTTTAGGCTTGGTAAAGGCATTAGAAGCTTCTACACAGGTTAATGAGTCCATCAGATCTTTATTTTAGATGTGCACTGAATGCAAATTGGGAACACAGATTGGAATTTGAAGGATCGGTCAGTATATTTTATGATAACCAAAGAAAGAATAAACACAGGGCAAAAAAAAGCAAAGACAGACAGGGGGGATTTTTACTAGATACATTCCCAAGGTAACACCGATTGAATTTTATGATTGTAAAACTGAGAAATTCCCTGATTGTTTTGCAATGACTCCAGCCATATGTTCCACAAGCCACAGGGAATACTTTAAATGTAGCTAATGAGACTAAATACATTCTTAATTTTATTTAGAAGTTGATTTAAATTTAAATATAGGTGCCTCATATATGCAGGGTCTGTTATTTCTGACAGCACCCGAATTAAATTCTACAGGTTATTTCTATCCCTTAAAATACAATTCTAAGCATCTCTTTTTTCAGTGTCTCTACTCAGAACTCTAACCAACATCCTAGAATTAATAATTGTACCCTTTGCCTCCTACTGGGTTGACATATCCAGATTTCTTATGAGGTTATGTGCCTAGTCATATTGCATCTGATTATGCCATGTTCAGTTGGTATCACTGAGAGGCCTGCACTTTTCTGAAGAAAATCAGAGGAGCAGTGGGTCTGTGGGAGACAGTAGGTGTGTGTGTTGGGGGGGAAGGGCTGGAAGCAGACAAGGGAGGGGATACATGGTTAGGGTGTATTATATGAGAGAAGCATAAAGTAAAAGAGAAAAACCTACTAACTTTAAATCTTCCCTTTGCAACTTTCTTTATCTCTGCCTTTCTCCTCTTAATATGGAAACTCCACTTTTCAGTTCTCTCTCAGTTCTTTGGTTCTCATGAAATACTTTGATTTGTCAACCAGTCACTCAGAACACAATCTGATTATTTCCACAAACATAGCTGTCCACAATAATGCTGTTTCCTGTCACTGTTATTGCAGTAGCCTTCTCCCTGGCCTCCCCTCCTTCAAATTTTGTGTTTTGCCTTCTAATCAATATGTGGTTCATGGTGTGTTATCTAGTCTTCCATATAAAGTTATTGTTAGAAGCAAAATATAAAATGCTTACAGTGATCTGGTCCTCAGTTTCTGCTGTTTCTGTCATCTCATTTGCCTCTCTGCTCACATTCACTCTGTTCTACCCTTACAGTGTTTATCAAATGCTCCAAAGAGACCCCTCTGTAGACTTTTGCAATTTCCTTTCCTTGGAGGCTCTTCCTCTCCTTTCATGCGTGGTTTGCTTCTTCATTTCCCCATGACTTTATTTGAATCCACATCTGCTTTAGGTTCTTCAAAGAACTTATTGTTAACTAAATGGACAGATGTAAACTCTGTACTCCAAAGATTTACAGTTCTTAGAATCATCTAGCAAAATAAATTGTTTGTTCCTGGATTGTGATCTCTTTAGGTAAACTGTGGCTTATCTCCAGATGTCTATTTATTCTAAAATGTTCATCACTGCTCAACAGGAACTGTTTTCTAAAATATTGTAAGTGATACATTTACTGATAATAACTTACTGGTATTCAGATAATTAACTCTTGCTAAGGTGTGTATCTTTAGAAGAGACATCAGATAAAATATATCATGGACTATAGGAGGTGCTCAGTAAATATTTGTTACATTGAATTTTTAAATGAGCTGGAGGGAAGTAGTGTGATGCAACATAATCCTGTTCAGCAAGAGAAAAATGGAATCAATGGTGTAGAGATTATTCTGTAGGTGAGACATTTGCTATAGCCCAGGAGATAGACGTGATATCAGTGGGGTTCAATTTTATCAGTGATGCCATCAGTATTTTAAGCTATGGAATGACATTCTGTAAAATCAACAAGCTGTGTGCTTATTTCCAATTTGAAACCCAGACTGCTCACCTTCCTCAATCTACATCAGACTCTCAGCTTTTTTTTTAACTAGAAACCATCTGATCACTCTATCTCCACCTTACATGCACACATTTTTTCAATTGTCAAACATTAACATTCTGAAATATATAATATATTGGTATACATGTTGTTGGTTCTCTGACCAATAGCCATATCCCATGTTCATTTGTAAATCTGTGACCAGTGGACTATGGAGCTTCAGGCATAACTAATAATTCACCATGAAAATTTGTTAGAGCTTAATATGGAGTGGGTGGCTTTATTCATAAGCATATACTAAAATATGTATTTTGTAGGGCCTCTGTTTCTAAAAATATACTGCTAAAATTTGCTATTCACCAACAGCCCTTCAAGTGTAGGCACTTGCCAAAAGTCACCCATACTGTCTAATGATATCACTTCATGATGACAAATGCTTGGCATTTTGTAGCTAGACTTGAGGGGGAGGTACAAGGTATACGGTTAGTGCATGCATAATGGGTACCTTTACCAGCTTCAGTGTCAGCAAATTTCTGACAAAGCAGTGTAATTAATGGGAATATATTTTCTGTTAGAGTATATCAGTAATTGGGCAACGATGGAAACATATGCCCTGTTTCATGAACCTGAACTTGAGAGGAGGTGGGAGCAAACTTAGTCGACTGCTTATTCTAGTTGACAGTCCACCTGTGGTGATATTAACGAGGCTTTAAGCATGTTGATATAAATCAAGATATAGCCAGCAGCAAGTCTAAGCATATTGAAGAAACTTGGAAATTGGCTCTCTTAATGTCCCTGGGGCAGATGAAGCAATGATTTGCTGGTAACACAGAGAAAGATACCAATCTCCTCAGATAGTCAGCAAATGAAAGGGAAGAATTTCAACATTTTCTTAGCCAAGTTGATAAGGCAGACACTCGTGATCACTGAAGAGAATTCTTTAGTGCAACCTTTAGTTGCCTAAATTAGAAGTCTGTGAATGATCCTCTCTTGCTCCCAACACCCAACAATCCAAAATTCTAAAAATTTTGGTCCTACACACTTCATAAATCCGAACCAGTTTCCCTATATCATCCTGTCTTCTCTATACTTGACAAATATCAAATATCTTCCTAACTGGGCTCACATCCAGAATATTCCTCCTTTGAAATGAGCCAGTGAAAAGCTACCTGAGAAATATAACAGAAGCAACAACAGAAAGAGTTCACAAAATTATTCATGTGCACCATTCTGACTCCAGTATAAAATTCATGGCTATTGTTTATCATTTTCTCACATGGTAGATACAAACTAAATGCTTTGTCTAAATAGTAGATTCTGTCTCTTACTTTACTATATGCGATGAAATTGAGGCATATGAAATTTAGATAAATGTCCCTCAATAAAGTTCTGTGGGGCTTGAAATCAGCTTTAGTTGGTTTGTATCCTGATCAAAACATCCCTTTGGGATGTGGAATAGAACCCTCAGTGTAAGTTTTCTACTTGCCTCTCATGCCAATTCCATTAGCCTCAGTATCTTCTATGCTTTAGCTACTTTCACTTGCAATTCTCTCTCTCTCTCTCTCTCTCTCTCTCTCTCTCTCTCTCTCTCTCTCTCTGTGTGTGTGTGTGCGTGTATGAATGTGTGCATGTGTTTACTTATGTATATGTGTATGTGCACCTGTATGTGTGTGAGAGAGAGTATGTGTGGTGTCATGCTAGGAAATCTCATTTTCACACTTATGTACACTTTTTGAAATAGGTTTTCAATTTTTTTTCTTCCTGAAAGAGACCTTGCCTTATATTTTTCCAGAGGCTGATTTTATATCACAGATAGCTGCTACTCTCTGTGTTGCTGTGGTATTCTTGTTCCATCAGGTCCCATCACTTCAGCCCCAAATGAACACACAGAGTCATCATATTAATTACAAACTATTGGTCGATGGCAAGGGCATCTTATTGGCTAGTTTTGTCTTAATTATTAAACCATTTCTATAAATATATCTATTTCCATGTTGTCTTGACTTACTGGAGAATTCCTAGATCTGTTACTTCTTTGCTGGCTACATGGCAACTCTCTTTTTGACAGACTCCCTCTGCCTACCTTTCTCAGAATTCTCCTTGTTTCCTTGCCCCACTTATCTTCTGGCCTCTATTCGCCAAATAGTGTTTTATTCATCACCCAATAAGAGAAACATACATATAAAAGAAAATCCCCCATCACTCTCTGTACTTCTACATTCTTGAATTCAATAAACCTAGAATCAAAAATATATTTTCAAATTTTATCTGGAAAACCACCACCACCAATTGGACTCTATAACCTACAAGACTCATTCCGCTGCCCAAACCCATCTAACCTACCATCCTTGCCCTGGCCAACCATCCCCTGTAGTATCAGCATCTCCATAAGGCACAAGTACCACCTGCACAGATTGGAGGAATTTATGAATGACCAGTCGGTCTCCTAGCTAGACTGCTCTGATCTCTGTGCCACTCCCCCTCAAATCACAGTCCAGCAGCTAGTCCCCAGGTGGGAGTCCTGTGGACTGACTGCTCCACCACTACAGACACCCATTGGACTCTATTAGCTAGAAGAAAACTTTCCTAACCTAAATACAGACATGACTATGAAGATAATATGTGAAGACTAACACCTGACATCTCAATGGAGACTCTGAAAGCCAGATACAACAGATGCCAGCTTACACTACTATACCCAGCAAAACTTTCAATCACTATAGACTGTGAAAGTACTAGAATGAAAACTTCAACCCAAGAAAGTTAGCTGCACCCACAAAAACAGAGGCAATAGAAAACCTCACAACAGCAATTCCCAAAGAAGGGAATTAGCACCACCACCACCAACAAAACCAAAAGTTAACAGGAATAAGCAAGCACTGGCCATTAATATTTCTTAGTATCAATGATCTCAATTTGCCTATAAAAGACACAGGCTAACAGAATGGATATGAAGACAGGATTTTTCCTTCTGCTGCATATAAGAAACACACCTCACCTTCAAAGACAGATAGTACCTCACAGTAAACATTTTGGAAAAGATTTTCTAATCAAATTGACCTAGGAAACAAGTTGGTACTCCTATCCTAATATCGAACAAAATAGAATTCAAACTAAAATTAATCAAAAGAAATGGTGAAGGATATTTTCTACTTCTCAAAGGAAAAACCCATGAAGATGAAGTCTCAATTGTGAATATTTAAGCCACAAATACATGGGCACTCAGATTTGTAAAAGAAACATACTAAAGTTTAAATCACACATCAAACCCACACAGTAATAAAACATGTGGTACATTTCCAAAATGGAGTATTACTCAGCTGTGAAAAACAATGACATCATGAAATTTGAAGGTAAATGAATGGAACCAGAAAGAATCTTCTTGAGTGTGGTACCCAGACCCAGAAAGAAAAAAAAAACACATTATGTATTCATTCATAAGTTGATACTAAGAAGCACTCATGCATCACTCTGGGAATGGTAAATAGACAAGATGTCTTGGGTAAACTGGGAGTGGGTAGGTGGAGGGTAGGTTATAGGGGATGGAAACCTGAGGGATTGGGATGGTCTAGTTGGGAGAGGGATGCAGAGGGAGAACAATGAAAGAGATATATTGGTAGAGGTGGCCATTGGCCTCAACTAAGACTCCTAGCAATAGTGGAGAGGGTGCCTAAACTGGCCTTCTGCTCTAATCAGATTGGTGACTACCCTAATTGTCATCATAGAACCTCCATCCTGATGGAGATTCTGAGATCCAGAAGCAGATTCTGAGATTCACAGCCAAGCACTGGACCAAACTCCAGGAGTCCAGTCAAAGAGAGGAGGGGTAATATGAGCAAGATTCCAATGAGGGAACCACAGAGACAGCTGACCTGAGCTTGTGGAGCTCAAAGATTCTAGGATGACATCTAGGAAGCTTGCATGGGACTGACCTAGGCCCTCTACATGTGAATAACAGTTGTATAGCTTTATCTGTTTGTGTGACCCCTAGCAGTGGGACGAAGATCTGCCCCTGGCACATAAGGTGGCTTTTTGGAACCCATTCACAATGGTGGGATACCTTGCTCAGCCTTGATGCAGCAGGAAGGAGCTTGTTACTGACTCAACTTGATTATGCCAGGCTTGTTGACTCCACAAGGGAGTTCTTGCCCTATTTGAGGAGTGGATGGGTTGGGGAGGCAGAAAGGAGGTCATGGAGGAAACAGGAGAAGAGGAGGGAGAGGAAACTGTGGTTGGTATGTAAAATAAATTTAAAAATTATACTAAAAAATAAAATTGTTTTTGTAGCAAAGATGACTAGACTTTTGACATTATTCTCTAAAATGTGACAGCACAGTCATTTATGTAGACTTATATGACATCGGATATTATAAGCAATCTAGAAATATTTAAAAAGCTATAAGATGTTGTATGCATGTTATGTGAAAATATTGCATAGGTCCTGAGTAGTCCCATGTTATACCACAGACTCAGAGAGGGAAGAGATAGAAAGAAACACATTTCTGAGTTTCATCCTAGTTTTACCTTTTTAAAAATTGCAGAAGAGTTATTATTTTTAAGAAATACTTTAAGAAATGGTATTTATTCTCTAGAATTAGACAAAGCAAATAACATCTCAGCAGACTTACTGAATGAGAGTGCACTAACCACTTAAGCTGGCAGGGCTTTTCTTAAGGTGTAATACACAGCTAAGTGCAATTGTTTTTCACTGTCCACTTCTATGAGAACATAAAACATGGCTTTGCAGAGGGTGAGGTGCCTCTCAATGTCTCAGGAATAGTGGGAATTACAACCATTGCCCTTTGTTTTACCCAGTTCTTTGACACTTCTACAAAAAATCCTAGTTAATTTTATTAAATGTTGTACTTGGTTATTTTTTTAATAATACATTTAAAAGAAAAGAAGCATGTCTTTTTAAGCTCTGTGCTCTCCAAAGGCAACATTGTCCTGCATGCATGGTAAATGTTTAATGCATGGTATTTCAATGTACAATTAAATGATTTAAAATTTTAAGTGTCTTACATTTTTCTAAAAATGTTTTTAATTGAATTTAAAAATACTGCTAAAGAATAGAGAAACAATTTGCTCAGCAATTTTTAAAATATGTACCAGTACTCCATTTATTTAAAAATATGGTATTAATTTTACTTTATAGCACAATTAAGTTGTTTTGGTGCATAGTTGATTAAAGATATATATATGTATATATATATATACATATATATATATATTAGTAAATTTTATATTTATATATATATATAAATTTTATATAATTTATATATTTATATATAATTTTATATATTTATATATAAAAATACATATATAAATTATATATATACATGTATATATACATATATATAACATGTATATATACACATATATAAATTAGTATATATATATATATATATATATATATATATAATATATATATATTTTCAGGATGGGCCACTTTGATATATGAAGTTTCCAGAGTTCTTTGCAATTCCTTCTTCCAGGCATTCAGGCATAGTTGTTAGCTACAAAGGACTCTTCCCATGGACTAGCCCAAAATTTCTGTCGTATTCTATTATCTAGTCAAAACATTTGTCTTTCTTGTTCCCGGAACAGGAAAAATTTGCTAAAGGTCAGCTTAGATTTATGCTTGCTTTCCACATGACCCATCAGGTGTTGGTAACTGCTATGGAGATGTATAAATGGGGAGAGATTCAAGGTGCAATGAGGTCATGCTGGGAGGGAGGAGCCATTGTAGTATATTAAGCAAGTTGGGAAAGATACATTTTTCTCCTTAGTTATGTCTGTTTTCTCATTTTGCTAACAGGTTTAAACATACATGAGATAGCAATTAGAAGATACAATGATTTGACTAAATATTGGGTCATTGAATTAAAATAATCATGACAATTATAGGACAGTCTTATCCATCCTAACAAATCTATGCTAGAAACAGCTCACACAATCAAACTAACATAGGAATCGACCTGACACAAAGGCAAGAAGTGCAGATGAGCACTTTTCTCCTCAGGGAATTCCATTCATCAGCTACAAACATAGCTTGATTCTTTTATTACTTGTAATTTGTCTCAGATAGTTTTCTAATCCCAGGAGGAACCCTGCTTTACTCATTCCCACTCACTGTAGGATTGGGTCCCTGTGAAGCAGTTATTTTTAGTCAAAAATTTATACTCTTAATTTGTTTCTTAAGTATTACATTGGTTATCCCACTGATCTTCAAAACTCTATTTATATCCCAATCAAATTAGAATTTCAAAAACATTAGTGTTAGAAGAGTGAGCTTGTCTTCACAATAAGTTTTCTGTTTGAAATGGAAGCACCTAGAAGCATCAAGAAATTTCTGAGTGGTATGTTCTGTGCTGAAAATGCTGTGAATGGCTCAAGGAATACCAATCAACATATTGGAGCCTCTCACAACTCTTCTGTAGAATTCTGTTTTTAAAAGAAGGGTGACTATTCTTTGCTTTCAATTTTCTTGTTCTTATCTCCAGAAAAAGATAATGTTAGTGATACTGAGCATGTGGATTAAAAGAGGGCAGAACTCAAGTCAACGTGTTAACAATTATTTGTCCTATTACATTTCTTGAAAAGAATGACAATACTCTGAACTAGAAATGAATTTGATCTATAGTGAGGGGATACTTTGCAGAATTTATGGAGTATTAGAGCCTGAACCTTATCTGCATAGAAAGCAAGCCCAGGTAGAGTTTCATATATTTTCTTATAAAATATACAGGGTGTTGGACTTAAGTACTCCATGTAAAATTTTGCATAAATGTATTTTCTCTCATATAGTATATTGTTATAAATTACTTATCAAATGAGTACATATAAAGAAAAACACACACAGTTGTAGGGGAAGCTGTAGCCACGCCTTCTTAGGGGCTGGCTACAAGAGTACCTGAGGGCTTGTGAGGGCGTGGTTAGAGTGAGTAGGGGGACTGCGTTTTTGGTTTCGGTTTCTCTTTGTTTCTTGTTGTACAGACTACCACCGGCTGGCTGGTTCGCTCTGTAAGTAAGGCTTTTCCCTATTAAATACCCTTATATTTCTACCTGACTCCGTATTAAATACCCTTATATTTCTGCCTGACTCCGTATTGGTAATTTCTTACTATACACAGTAGAGGGAGGGAGACATTTGCAAGAGACAGATAGATAGGTAGACACATAGATGATAGATTGATAGATAGATATATATTAGATAACAGACCAATTGGTTATTGATAGATTATGGACAGATTGATAGAAATGTAAGCAGACAGATCAAGAGATGATATAACAATCTCAGAGCACTACCAGCAACTAAGCCACCCAGTTTTAAAGAGAGCCTTCCCAGGTTATAATCACAATGAAATGGTTGATAACACATCAAAAAGGAGACATTCGGAACATTATACTCAAGGTTCTGTTTTTGTTGGTGACTATTTTTGATAATATATGTTTATTCTGTGGGAAGCATCAGTTAGTTTTCACTAAAGATACAAAAACTAGACACATGGAAGCCTCTGCATGAAAAATACTGTTCACCTCTTAATTCTTTCTAATGGGAAGGCTAAATATGTATCAATCCAAAGTGATATAGATGGTTCCTGTGGACACTCATCTTCATCTCTCATTATTTCTACCACCCACATTAACAATTATCCCACATAATCTCTTGTTACATTAATAAAGTTCGTGTTTCTCCAGGTTCCTGTTTGATCACAGTCCCTTAAGACTTTTCTTCTTTTTGAAATGTACCTTTATTGGCACTTTTGCTTCTTTTGTCAAGTTTATAATCAAATTACTTCTATTTCTTTCCTCCAAACCCTGTTATATATTCCTCATTGTTCTTTCAAATTCATGATTTTTATTACTTGCTACATGCACATATGCATATATTTGTGCACACATATGTTCCCAAATATAATATACTCAATCTCTATAATACTCATATGTATGTTTTCAGAGATTTGGCACTAACCAATGTATGTTATCTTCCCTGAAAAAGAATACTTCTCCCTCAGTATTCCTTAATTGTCTACATTTCTTTTTGTGGGGTTGAGGCCACATCAGATTTCACCCATTCACTTTGGCATGTCTATTGTTGTCCTTGATCAGCTCATGTTTAGGAATTCATGTTGGTGAAATTTTACAGATGTAGCCTCTGACACTATTAGAAAACACAATCTCACAGCAATCTTCCTGGCATTTACAATCTCTCCCTGCCTTTTCCACAATAAAGCCTGAGGTGTGAGAGTTGTACTATAGATGTAGTCCTTGAGAATGAACTCTACAATTCTGTACTTTGATTGGCTATTGTTTTCTACTATGATCTCCATCTGCTGCAAAGAGAATATTCCTTGATGCAGTACAGACTAAATATATCTATTCTTATAAGGATAAATATTTAGGAAGTAGTTAGGAGTTGTGATGGCTTACCAAACTTGTTTGTTGGTTCTCCTCCAAGATCCATGACTTTATTAGTCCTGGGTAGTTGGCTAGTTTTCTTGTACCTGGCATGGTTTACTTGTTGTTGATCATGTCTTAAGTCCAATTAGGGTCTGTTGGTTATCACCAACATATGATTATTGTCACTACTACACCTGTAGGATTATTGTGCCATGCTGGTAGTTATGGTTCATAGGTGTCATAGCTGAGTAGTATTCTTAGTTGATTTCCTCCTTTGGAAGGTGTTTTTGGTACCATGAAGACTAGTTTTCAGAGGGGAGTCATTCAAGTCAGTTTCAATCACTGTCCTCTGGACCTTGTGTCTGAAGTGCAGTGTCTTATAGCAAGTTACTTTCAACCTCTGAGGGGTAATCAAGAGCAATAGCAATAGATTATATGTGTACAGAGTCTCTTGCACTGCCCTGAACAACAAGTCAAAAGATGCTTCTCATGTATGGTATTGGGGGTTTTGTTAGGTAGTTTTTGATTCTTGGAGGGAGCATTATCAGTCCAAATAGTAAACACTCATTAAAACCACATGCATATCTTTATGTAGAGAATTACTTGTATTAAATATTTTTTAGATAGTTAATATTATAATTTCATGTAACTTTTTCAGACATTGTTATTTTTATTTTACCTTTCTCACTTCTTCACTTTAGGGAACTTTAGTTCCCTAAAGAGCTCACTCCCTTTTCACTTCCCTGATCAGATAAGGTGTACCCTGTTCTTTACCTCTATATTGCTCCCTAGCTGCCCTAACTTGACAACCATCCCCTTTCCTTCTGTACTTTGAACAGTTCATTTAAGACATGTACTCACATCTGACAATGTAGCACTAAAATTCTCCAGTGAGAGAGAACATGCCACTTTGTTGTCTCACTCAATATGATCTATTATAGTTCTAGACATTAAACTGCAAATTTCATGATTGCATATTTCTTTACAGACGAGTATTATTCCATATATTTGTAAATATATGGAATATATATATATATATATATATATACATATATATATAAATTTTTCATCATCCATTTGTCAGTTAAAGGACATTTAGATGGTCATGTTAATGATGTTTCTCCAGGCTCCTCTTTGAATATATTTTCATCTCATTCATAAGTTTCTGCTTTTCCTACCTGTTTTGATTTCTCTTATTCACATTGAGTTGAGGAATAGTAGATTATACAGCACAGTTTGTTCAAGATATCATCCCACTGGAATCTTATGTTATAGAAACATTTAAGTTATACAAGCATGTGTAAACCTGCTTATATCTTCATATATACAACATTTTTGTCTACTTTATGTAACTATAAAGTGGGCACACATTCACACACACATAGCATGCTTTATGGTACCTTAAATACCTTTTAAATACAGGAAAGGACATTTTTAATTTTCAAAATATTAATTAGAGGCTATAGACACATCTCAGTGGTCAAGAGTGTGTATTGCCTTTGCATCAGATTTGCTTTCTGCTTGCCTTATCAACTTGTGGTAGTTCAAAACTGCCTATAACTCTCGCTCCTGGGGATGGGACATCATATTCTGGATCAAACATACACAGGCACCTACAATTAACATGTATGAGCTCTCACATATATCCACACACAACACACCATTAAAAATCCAGTAAATATTTTAAAAATATTAAACTAGACAATTTCAAATACATAGTGCTATATCTTTAGTTACAGTCTCCATTCAAACTGCCAATGAAATCATCATAAAATAAGACATAATCAAGCATGAAAATTCACCAATTGATAATCCAATACTAATGTGTCATCTTTGAAAACATATATACAAGTGACATTATACAGATTGAGAAAATTATACTTGTATATTTAGGAATTTGTGTGTATACACACACACACACACACACACACACACACACACACACACACACACACACACTCACAGTTTGTTCAACTACTATAAAGTAGTTGGGTCTTCTTTTTTTGTTATTGGCCAGTGATAAGTACTTAAGACCCTGCAGTTTCTTGAGTATGTGTATCTTTCCAGATTAATATGACACAATATACTCATTGTTGGTGTTTTACTAATAGATATTTTTACATAACAACAATTTTACTAATAGATATTATATGTAACAATAACTAAGGGAACAAAAGTTTAAGAATTTGAAAAAGAGCAAGGGGAAATTTTTTTCAAGTAGAGAAATTGATTTAAGCATTATTTGATAAGTGCTAATAACTCGCTTTTGTTTATTTATTAGCACCTTTTAAATATTTCTAATTAATTGTTAAAGATCAAAGTAATTGGGTAATAGTATTAGGTTGGAAAAATAATTTATGTCTCCATCCAATTGTTTTTTCTAGAAATAACTCTGATATCTTTCCTTGTTTTGATATTGTCAACCATACCCACTTCACACTAAGTTCATTTACACAAGTTAGAAATATAAATGATTAGAATCAATCATTTTTCATATTTTCAACAAAGAAAAGTGATTTGATCTAGTTTGTTTAGGAAGATGATTTAAGTATACACAATAGATTTCTTAGAAATTTGCAGGAATTTAACATTTTATAGTTTGCAGTATTTCTTAAATTAATCTCATATTTCACGTTTATTACACAAATTTTTTGTATATTGTCTCTGCAATAACCACAAATGTCTCCTTATTCAATTTTCTGTCTAATTCTACTTTTTGTGTGTATCATTATGTAAGTTCAGGGTACTCTCTCAACTAAGCTATCTTAACTTTCTCTTCCTTTTGTGAAGTATAAATTATGTCCTTTGTTACATTCAGTACAATTGATTATGTCCTTACCAAATTCCCAGATCAACATCTTAGTTCACACTTCCATGGTATTTGAAAATGGGCCATTGAGAAGATAAATACATTTTGATGAGGTCATGAGGATCATAATGGAATTTGTCACTCTGTAAAAAGGACAGAGAGAAATAATTGTAACTCTACAAAGTCAGAACAATACAGAATTGCAAGTGTAACCAATCCAGGAAATGGGCTCGTTAAGAATTAACCACCCAGCACTTTATCTTGGACTTTCCACCTTTCAAAACTATAAGAATTGAATGTCTACTGTTCTTTATAAAACATACATTTTATAGTGTTTTCTTATAGTACCCAAACCACAATTTTTAAAACAAAGTTGTGGCTCAAACTTGACTTATCTTTATCTTTTTCAAATAGGTTGTAATTTTAACTATACATGGCTATAAACCATTTACTTTTATTCCACTACTATAAAGTAACCTTCATAAGGTCGGTGCTGCCTTTTTGTTGTTATTGACAAGTGGTAAGTACTCAAGAGACCTAGTTCCTTGAATGTGGTATTATCTTACAAGATTAATATGGTGTGATATATCATTTGTTAGTGTTTTTACTAATATATTTTGTTCTTGGACAGTTTCATACATGTATATAATGTATTCTGATTACACTAACCCCTATTCTCATTTATTTTTCTTCTGCCTTGCCAACCACCCTTCCTATTTAGCATACTCATTTCTTGTGTGTGTGTGTGTGTGTGTGTGTGTGTGTGTGTGAGAGAGAGAGAGAGAGAGAGAGAGAGAGAGAGAGAGAGAGAGAGAGAGAGAGAGAGAGAGAGCATAGAAATAGAACAATAAGTGGTAGGGCACTGTGAGCTCCTTCCTTGATCCCAGTGCAATGACACATGTTTGCTGAATGTTCAAGATTGCCTTGGCCATATCATACTTGGATGATATCAGTTAGGACTTCTTTTCCCCTTTTCTGGCTCTTACATTCTTTCTACCAAATCTTCTGAAATGTTCCCTCAACCTGAATGTATTGTGGCATTAATGTATCCTGTTTAGGGCTGAGCCCTCAAATGTCTTTCATGCTCAGTTTTGGCTTCCATGGGCCTTGCATTTACCCACATTAACTACAAGGGAAGACTTCTATGATTAAGGTTGTAGTTAGTGCTTGTCTATGGGTATAAACAGATATTTAGAAGGTAGTTTGATGCTGTGCTGATTAAGCTAAGCATCAGTATTAAGTTGCCCCTAAGACACAGACAGTTTCAAGCATGAGACTTAGACTGGACTTACGTATAATATTAAGCAAGTGTTTTTGTTTATCCAATGGACCTCAGATCCAATATGGTAGCAGCTGATCACCCCATTAGAGTCCTGCCACTACTCTGTCACAAAAGGGTAATATTTATATAAAACAATAGCAAATTTTGAATTTTTTTAGTTTTATTATCCCTTTTGAATACCAATGCTATACATTTAAGGAAGTTTAATATATATGTAGAGCTCATAGGAATATCTACCAAGATTTCTGGATATACTTTTAAGTTTAGTTACTTAGCAAAAGAATTTACTTAATTTCTATTTCTTCATATATCCAATGCTTTATAGATCTAGGGCATGAATTCTGTTGTGAACAAAATAGTAATTTGTCTTATGGAACTTAATTTATTAAAATATATAGACTTTTTCTTTTGTTATATGTTAGGAATTTTGTTCTATTTCTAAATATATATTTTCACTGCAATAGAATTATATCATTTCTCCCTAAAACCCCTCTCATGTTTTCTCACATTCTCATATTCATAGCTTCTTTTTCTTTGATTATTATTACATATATACATGCATAAATATATACACATATATGTATATATAAGGATATGTATATATGATATAAATATATCCATCTGAGTCTGTTTTTGTTGTTTGTGTATATGTGGTTTCAGGGGTTACAACTCTGTATTAGACAATAAGGGACCTCATTCCTGGAAATGGTAATTCTCTTTATCATAGCAGTCATTAATTGTCTATGATTCTTTGTCAATTGGTGGGAACATGCAAAATTTTCCCCACTCCACTGATATTTCCATTGATTTTTCCAGTTGTGTTTATGCAGCCATTTCTAAGAAAGGGTATCTCACAATAGACTTCTGGAGATTCTGGCTCTTGCAATCTTCCCACCCACTTTTTTTTTCTTTCTCTAAAAATGTTTTTATTTATTTTTCTGTGTTTTTTATTTTAATTAGAAAGAAGAGTATTTTACTCTTAAGCAATGTTCCATCAGCCACAGAGGGAAGATGTGTTGTGTAGATGTATGTACTGGGGATGGGCTAATTGAATGTAGACTTTTAAAAGAATTATTGATTAAAAATTTACATGATTTAAAATCTGAAGAGTGCTGCAGAAAATTGGCATGTATCAATACCATTTCTCTGCTTATGCTGAATAGTATGAAACTAGCTCAAGCTCTTTTTGCAGTCACATAAGCAGACACTTAAATTAGATTTGCTTTTATATGTCTATGGTATGTTATAAAGTTATATCTCATTTTTAAATTACCTATAGTATAAATTAATTATAATTGTAGAGTTAGTTGACTGGCACCTCTTCAAGATTGCATGAGTCATATTGAGCACATACAATTTCGATAATTTTCAATTTTCTCAAATAGTGTCATGTACTTAGAAATATGTTGTAAATATCTGTGGATAAGAATAAGGCAAGTTCACTATTTAAAACATGGTTGTGAAATGTGACATCACATTAGGGTTTTCCACCCATATTTTTTCAAGAGCACAATGTTGTGCTTATAAACCTGTGGCTTCTCCTACAGAGGGCTGTGCTTCATAGTCAGGGTATTAAGTGATGCAATTTACTTATTAACTAGGTTCCATGCATGAACTAGGCAGAAAGCAAACCGTAGAAGCTGCTCGTACAAAATAAATGTGACATAATAGATTACAGAATGCTCAAGGTCCCAGAACCAAAGATAAAGTGAGTAGGGTACTTTGCATTTTTCCAAACCTCTTCACATTTCAGCTTAATAATGGGTGTATAATATATAATATAATATACAGCACCTTAGTCTGTAATCTTTTATGCAGGATCTTCCATCAAATTGTTGTTGGGGTTTCAGGATGATTAAATATAGCAGGTATAAGTCAAGGCAACCTGGCCTCAAGTCTCAGTTTTCTGAATATATTCATGATATACATTCTAGAAAGCTGTTTAAGTCTGAGCATCTATTTTTAAGATACATTTTATTTTATGTGTACAAGTGCTTAGCATCTTTGTATTTATGTACACTATGTGTGAACCTTGTGTCTACCATCAGAAGAAAGCATTGAATCACTTGGAACTGGAGTTATAACACAGGTGATCGTGAGTCACTATGTGTGTTCTGGGAACCAACCTGAGACCTCTATAAGAGCAGCAAGTTCTTTTGCCTGCTGAGCCCTCTCTCCTGTCCTAAGCCTGAGTTTTAATTTCCTTATTTCAAGATGAACAGTAATGCTAAAAATATATGGCATTTTATAAAATGAAGATATATATATATATATATATATATATATACATATATAATATATATATTATATATATATTAAATGGATGAATATATGGAAATTACTGACAGGATGGCTCAGCTGATAAAGTCACTAGTCTATCAGCCCTAAAATCAATCCTTGGGATCCATATTTGAAGGAGACAAAGTTTCCTGCAAGTTGTCCTCTGGCTGCTGTACCTGTGTTTTGGCACGTGCACCCATGCATGCACACACACACACACACACACACACACACACACACACACACACACACACAGAATCCTGCTGTGTGTAGACAGGCAGTCATTAATTCAAGTCATATTTAATTCAGTTGTTAGAAACATACTGTTTTATTATATTTTAGGCATCCTAATTTTTAACTAAAGCCACTATAATGTGGCTATGAGAAAAAATTTAAAGAAAGAATATTAACTATGTGTATCTGTGTAATATTTTAACATGTTTGTTCCATATCTCATTCTGTTCTCATTGAGACTTCCTTCTCCTTTTCCTGCTCCATTGTGTTGGACAGTCTTGATATAAGTACTGAAGTAATCTAGAACATTATCAATGAAATACTGGCTGAGGATATTAACTCTCTTTGCTCTCACTTCCTCCACACAGGCTTCAGTGCCCTGATTTTTAGTTCTGAAAACAAGTCTTTTGGATTTTGTAGGAACTCTCTGACTCAAATGTATTTCTCAGTGTTATATGTATCAATACTGCTGGAATAAAACGAGCAGTCACTCACTGCTGTCTGTTCTTACCTTGGTTTAGGTTTGGCAAGACATGGTCAATTACTCTCTTTGTGAGCTACTGAACTCTCATTGTTCCTTTTCTGGCCTCACTAACCCTGCATAGCAGTCTTCCTTTATGTGTGGATTTGTTGTTAAGAGTTTTCAGTTTAGAAATTTGAGGTCTGAAAGTAGTAAGAGGAATCAAGGTCTTTTGTTCTAAATTGCATGCTGTTCTGAGAAATGATGATATCTTACTCCATGTGAACTAAAATGGAAATCATCTTCACCTTGCTTCACATGCTACCTTATCTTCACTACATAATGATCCAAGATGACCTGAATTAGACATCTTCCTTTCAAAACTATTAATAGAAAGTTTGTAGTACTCACACGCTATGTCAGAGTGCCTATCATTTGTCTCTTTTCATCTCTGCAAATCAGGTACTGTATCAGTTTGCACTATAAGAAGAAGAGGATGCATAAAAGAAGAAAATGCTGAGAATGAGATGTGTTTAATTATAATTCTTCTATTTTGCTGTTTATTAATGCTATTAATTGTCAAATTCACAAATGAAACCTTATACCTAAGTATATGTGTGCATGTATAGAACAACCATGAAACACATTAAAGTATGGCATATAGTTTATATATTAAAAATAAATATTATATAGTATATAAATATAGTAATATTTATATATAATATATTAGATAGTATATAAATGTATAACATAAAATTTTGGGAAGTTAATACTATCAATATAGATTTTGTAACATAACAAAATTCTGAAGTACTCTAAATATATGAGAATATAAATATTTCTCTACAATTTAGACAACCACTGAGATTCTTGGATATTCTTTGAAGATAATTATATCAACTACAAAATACAAACCTTTACTTTTGACCTTGATATGTGAATGGAGTTATTTATTACACATCTTTTTCTGAATAATTCCCTATCTATACAAATGATGATTGTTTTCATTTGACGGTACTTTCCTTTAAAATTTCACTTATTCTTAGATATCACCACTTTCCATATGGGTCCTAAATTTTGTGCTTGTTCTCATTAAATGTACCACTTACCACCACCCCCTGTCAATGTTCTATCCACTTAACCCTAGGTAGACAGGCCTGGGTCATTAGAAAATGTGTGCTGTTAAATTTAACACATAATTTCAGTTCCATTCAGATGAATGAAAATCATCATCTACATTGATGAGAAGAACAAACATCTTCCTAAATCCAAAAGCAAGGCCTGTGTGATTAAATACAAAGTTCAAGGACTACATTTCCTGTAACATAGAACAGAAAAATAAACAAATGTTTTGTAGGGTATTTTGTTCACACTAAATAATTTATTTTGCTTTATTATTTTAACTGACATAAGGTTGTACGTTGATTTCCATACTGAATGTAATTACTATGTTAGTTGATTTGGTGACTGTATTATTATACTTCTACCCCACTGAGGTTATTAATATGCACTAATTTTACAGTATCAAAAACAACATTGTGCTCGCTTCGGCAGCACATATACTAAAATTGGAACGATACAGAGAAGATAAACATGGTCCCTGCACAAGGATGACACGCAAATTCATGAAGCATTCCATATTTTTAAAGAATCTAAAGAAAACCAAGAAAAAACAACCAAACAAGTGAAGGAAGTTCTTGAAACAGTTCAAAGCATGAATGCTGAAACAGACAAAATAAAGAAAACACAGAATGAGGCCATGCTGGAAATGGAAAGGCTGGATAAAAGATCAGGAACTAAAGATGTGAGTATAACTAATAGATTCAAGAGATGGAAGAGAGAATCTCAGCTATTGAAGACTTGCTAGAGGATATACATTCATCAACCAAAGAAAACCTCAAGTCCAACAAATCCCTAACACAAAATATCCAGGAAATATGGGACTCCTTGAAAAGACCAAATCTAAGAATAATAGGTATAGAAGAAGGTGAAGAAACACTGATCAAAGGTATAGAAAACATATTCAACAAAATCATAGAAGAAAACTTCCCCAACCTACAGAAGGATATGCCTAGGAAAGTACAAGAAGCTTACAGAACACCAAACAGACTGGACCACAAAAAGAAGTCCCCTCAACACATAATAATCAAAACACCAAATCTACAGAATAACGAGAAAATATTAAGAGCAGCAAAGGTAAAAGGCCATGTAACATATAAAGGCAAATCAATCATAATCACACCTGACTTCTCAATGGAAACTCTTAGAGACAGAAGGTCTTGGATAGATACCCTACAAGCACTAAGGGAGCATGGATGTCAACCCAGACTACTGTACCCAGCAAAACTTTCAATCATTTTAAATGGAGAAAACAAGATGTTCCATGACAAAAACAGATTTAAACAATACATATCCGCAAATCCAGCACTACAGAAGGTTCTGGAAGGAAAACTCCAACCCAAGGAACATAACTACACTCCCAAAAACACAGGCAATAGATAATCTAATTTTACCAAAGACAAAAAGAAACAGGAGGGTGAAATCCACAATGACACCACCAACAATAAATCCAAAACAAACAAGAACCAACAAACAATGGCCATTAATATCTCTAAATGTCAATGGTCTTAACTTACCCATAAAAAGATATAGGCTATCAGAATGAATATGAGGACAGAATCCATCCTTCTGCTGTTTACAAGAAACACACCTCAACTTCAAAGACAGGCGATACCTCAGAGTAAAAGAATAGGAAAAGATTTTCCAATCAAATAGGCTCAAGAAACAAGCTGGTGTAGCAATACTAATATCTAAAAAATAGACTTTAAACTAAAATCAATCAAAAGAGTTGAAGAAGGGCATTTCATACTCATCACAGGAAATGTCCATCAAGATGAAGTCTCAATCCTGAACATCTATGCCCCAAATGAGAAGGCACCACATTTGTAAAAGTAACATTACTAAAGCTCAAACCACACATAAAACCACAAACACTTATAGTAGGAGACTTCATCGCCCCCCCTTATATGAATAGACAGGACCACCAGAGAGAAACTTAAAAAGAAACAAAGGATCTGACAGAAGTTATGACCCAGCTGGGTTTAACAAATATCTATAGAACATTCCATCAAAACACAAAAGAATATACCTTCTTCTCAGCACCACATGGAACCTTCTCTAAAATGGACTACATAGTTGGCCGCAAAGCAAACTTCCACACTTACAAAATAATTGAAATAAACCCCTGTATCTTATCAGTTCGCAATGCACTAAAGCTAGAATTCAACAGCAATACAAATTGCAGAAAACCAACATACTCATGGAAATTGAATAACACCAATTGCAACATTTCTGGGTTGAGGAAGAAATAAAAAAAAAGAAATTAAAGACTTCCCAGAATTTAATGAGAATGTAGACACAACATACCCAAACTTATAGGACACCCTGAAAGCAGTGCTAAGAGGGAAGTTCATAGCACCAAGTGCCCACATGAAGAAACTGGAGAAAAGTCACATTGGAGAATTGACAGAACAACTGAAAGCTTTAGAGCAAAAAGAAGAAAACTCACCATGGAGGAGTAGATGCCAGGAAATAATCAACCTGAGGGCCAAAATCAACAAAGTAGAAACTAGGAAAACAGTACAAAGAATCAATGAAACAAAGAATTGGTTCTTTGAGAAGATCAAAAAGATAGACAAACCTCTAGCCAAACTAACCAAAAGGCAGAGAGCATGCTAATTAACAAAATCAGAAATGAAAAGGCAGATATAACAACAGACACTGAGGAAATCCAGAGAATCTTCAGGTCATACTTTGAAAACCTGTACTCCAAAAAATTCGAAAATCTAAAGAAATGGGCAGTTTTCTGGATAAATATCACTTACCAAAATTTAACCGAGATCAGATAAATAGTTTAAATCGACCTATAACCCGTAATGAAATAGAAGCAGTCATCAAAAGCCTCCCAACCAAAAAAAGCCCAGAGCCAGATGGCTTCACTGCAGAATTCTACCAGAAATTCAAACAAGTTCTAATTCCAGTACTCCTCAAACAGTTCTGCACAATAGAAGCAGAAGGGATATTGCCAAACTCTTTCTACAAGGCTACAATCACTTTGATACCCAAGCCACACAAAGATAAGACTAAGAAAGAGAACTACAGACAGATATCCCTCATGAACATTGATGAAAAAATACTCAATAAAATATTGGGGAACTGAATCCAAGAACATATCACAAAAATCATCCACCATGATCAAATAGGCTTCATCCCAGGGATGCAAGGATGGTTCTACATATGAAAATCCATCAACGTAATCCACCATATAAACAAACTGAAAAAGGAAAAACACATGATCATCTCACTAGACACTGAAAAAGCCTTTGACAAAATCCAACACCCCTTCATGATAAAGATCTTGGAGAGAACAGGAATAACAGAAACATATCTAAACATGATAAACGCAATAAACACCAAACCAATAGCCAACATCAAACTAAATGGAGAGAAACTCAAAGCGTTTCCTCTAAAATCAGGAACAAGACAAGGCTGTCCACTCTCTCCATACCTCTTCAATGTTGTACTTGAAGTTCTAGCTAAAGCAATAAGACAATAAAAGGGGATCAAAGGGATACAAATTGGAAAGGAAAAAGTCAAACTTACACTATTTGCAGATGACATGATAATCTACATTAGTGACCCGAAAAACTCTAACAGGGAACTCCTACAGCTGTAAACACCTTCAGCAAGGTAGCAGGATACAAAATTAACCCAAAAAAATCATTAGCCCTACTATATTACAGATGATATATCCAATGAGAAAGAAATCAGGGAAACATCACCTTTCACAATATCCAAAAGCAACATAAAATATCTTGGAGTAACACTAACCAAAAAAGTGAAAGACCAGTACAATAAAAACTTTGAGACTTTAAAGAAAGAAATTAAAGTAGATACCAGAAAATGGAAAGATCCCCCATGCTCTTGGATAGGTAGAGTTAACATAGTAAAAATGGCAATCCTGCCAAAAGCAATCTACAGATTCAATGCAATCCCCATCAAAATCCCAACACAGTTTTTCACAGACATTGAAAGAACAATACTCAACTTTATATGGAAAATAAAAAACCCAGGATAACCAAAACAACTTTTACAATAAAGGATCTTCTGAAGGCATCACCATCCCTGACTTCAAACTCTACTATGGTGTCAGAATTCTGAAAACAGCTTAGTATTGGCACAAAAATAGACAGATAGACCAATGGAATCAAATTGAAAACCCTGATACTAACCCAGGCACCTACAAACACCTTATTTTTGACAAAGGTGATAAATCTATACAATGGAAAAAAGATAGAATCTTCAACAAATGGTGCTGGCACAATTGGATTCTGACATACAGAAATATCCATACCTGTCACCATGCACAAAACTTAAGTGTAAATGGAACAAAGATCTCACCATAAATCCAGCCACACTGAATCTTCTAGAAGAGAAAGTGGGAGATAACCTTGAATAAATTGGCACAGGAGACCTCTTCCTGAACATTACACACAGACATTGAGGTCTGCAAATAATAAATGGGACCTCCTGAAACTAAGAAGCTTCTGCAAGGCAAAGGAAACAGTCAGTAAGATAAAATGACAGCCCACAGAATGGGAACACACCTTTACCAACCCCACATCTGACAGAGGACTGATTTCCAAAATATACAAGGAGCTAAAGAAGCTAGCCACCAAAACACCAATCAATAAAATTAAAAAGTGGGGTGCAGAACTAAATAGGGAATTCTCAACAGAGGAATCTGAAATGGGTGAAAGACATGAGAAAGTGCTCAAAATCCTTGGCCATCAGAGAAATGCAACTCAAAACAACTCTGAGATAACACCTCACACCTCTCAGAATGGCTAAAATCAAAAATACCCATGACAGTCTATGCTGGAGAGGATGTAGAGAAAAAGGAACACTCCTCCATTGCTGGTGGGAGTGCAAACTTGTAAGGCCACTTTGGAAATCAGTATGGCGGTTGCTCAGAAAATTGGGAATCAGTCTACCTCAAGATCCAGCAGTTCCTGTCTTGCGCATATACCCAAATAATGCATGTTTATATAAGGACATATGTTCAACCATGTTCATAGCAGAATTGTTTGTAATAGCCAGAACCTGGAAGCAACCTAGATGCCCCTCAACTGAAGAATGGATAGAGAAAATGTGGTTCATTTATACAATGGAGTACTACTCAGTAGAAAAAAAATCAATGGAATCTTGAAATACACAGGCAAATGGATGGAACTAGAAGAAACCATCCTGAGTGAGGTAACCTAGTCACAAAAAGACAAACATTGTCTGTACTCACTCATATATGAATTTTAGACATAGAGCAAAGTATTACCAGCCTATAATCCTCTTCACCAAAGAAACTAGGAAACATGAAGGACTGTAAGGGATAAATAGACCACAGGAATGGGAAGTGGCATAAACTCCTGAGCTAATTGGGAGCATGAAGGTAGGGGAGAGGGAGCTGCCACAATAAGAGAAAGAGAAGAGGAGTAGAGGAGTGGAAATGGAGGAGCAGAAATATTGAGTTGGGGGAAGAATAAAGGAGAGAGAGCAGGATGAGAGATACCATATCAGAGGGAGCTACTATAGGTCTGAGAAGAGATCTGGAACCAGGGATATCTCCAGAGATCTACAAGGATGACATGAACTGACAATCCAGGCAATGGTGAAGAGGCTAACCTAAAAGCCCTTCCCCTAAAATGAGATTGATGACTCCTCTTTATGCCATCCTAGAGCTCTCCTCCAGTGGCTGATGGAAGCAGAGACAGACATCCACAGATATACACTGAGCTGAAATCTGGAATTTAGTTGAAGAGCGAAGGGGTCTGTACCAGGTTGGAGAAACCCACAGGAACAGTTGGCCTGAACAAGGGAGAGCACATCGACCCCAGATGCTGTCTGGGAGGCCAGTACAAGACTGATCCAGACCCCTGAACATGGATGTCAATAAGGAGGCCTCTGCACTCCAGGGAGCCCCTTGGAGTGGATTAGTATTTTTCCCTGGTGCAAGAAGGGACTTTGAGAGCCCATCCTATGTGAAAGTATACACTCTGGCCCTGGACACATGGGGAAGGGCCCAGGCCCAGCACAGGAAGATTTGGTGGACTTTGCAGAGCCCCTGTTGAAGGCCCTATCCTGCCTGGGTAGTGGTGGGTGGATGTGGTGGAGGGTAAGTTAGGGGTGGGAGAAGAGGGATGGGGTGGGGGGGAGAGGGAGAAGGGACTTACATGTGAAACAAGTTTGTTCCCTAACTTGAACTAATAAATAAATAAATAAAAACATTAACTATTTTAAAAGAAAAATAACATTTACCTTTGTTTTGAAATGTAAGAACCTTCAATCACTGATTGTTTACCCATATCTCATTGTGTTCTAACTTCAAATTTCTTCTTCAGCATTCTGTTTCATTATACTTACCAGTAATCTTTCCCTATCTATATGTTTTCCTGATTCCTTTCAGACTCCTGAACTATCATTTAGAACCTACATTTTCTTTTCCCAAAGCCTATAATTTTCTTCTCATGCCCAATTGTCATAATGATCCCTGTAATTATTTTCTTCTTACATCTGGTCCCTGGTGTCCTGCTGATGGCCAAGCTGTTTCACCTATGATATGTGGCTCTTGACTTCATGCAACCCTAAATTAATGCAGACAGATTTCCTTTGCTTCCACCCATTGCTTCAAATTCTAGCCAAACACCCTGGATGTATTGGATGGGTTTTAGCATTAGGATTATCAACTTATGTTAAAAATACTTTTGAAAAGTAAAGTAAGACACAAATATATTTTACAAACAGAGGTAACACTTTACTTTGTAATCTTTCCCCTCAAACTTATGAATTCTCTTAAAATCTAAAATTACCTTTATCTTAAATGAATTTATATATTTTCTTATTGTTTTCTCATCAGTATATTTATATTTTAAGATCTATCATATCTCCAGATAAATCCCTCATCAAACAATCATGAGTAATATTAATAAAAAACTATAAAATGATGTTTAGAAAACACCTTCAATTATCACAATTCTGTGACAAGAGATTTATGTAAACAATGTGATCTGGACCCCCAATCATACCTAAAATCAAATGCCACTAAACTCTGAGGTTTGTTTAAGCAAAATTATTTTGGATTTTTCAAATAGGCAACATGTTTGGGAGCATTTCAGAGATAAATGCACAGATTCCTAGTATGGAAATACAAAATGCTGAAGATGTTCAGCTTCCTTTGCTGAACATGTTCAGCGCTGTGCAGCTTTACACTTGTCCTGTTGTATCACATTAGAAACTGCTGCCAAGTGGATGTTACAGACTGGTGCCCTTAAGAGCTGATTACCTGGGATAAGGAATGTTGTGTTTGATGGGCAAGCCTTATTAAGAAAGAAATCAACATTACAAATATGACAAAACACTGACATGTATAAGCTACATAATACTGATTACTTAGGGACAGACTGGTCTGTTCTATTATTTACTTTAATCTTGACATATCAGATGAGAAAGCTACAACTGTATCCGGAAATTCAGGCAATGTAAATCAAATTTGTATATTCATCAACATTTAGGAGTGGGCTGTTTACTTTCGATTGTGCTCATTTTTTCATTATAGTCTTTGAATTCTTTAACTTTGATGAGACACACAAACCTTTGATGGAAGAGAATCAAATGGAAGCATCTAGGACATTTTGATTTTAAAGTAATCTAATGCACTTATTTGGAGAAAGGAAGCTCACTGAAGTTTTTGATAAGAATGTGTAGCTTATGAGCTGTCATTCATATGAAGACACTTTGGAAAAAGAAAGAGTAGATGATCATTTATTGATATTTTCACCAGTTTTAGTCATGGCTATCCCTAAGAATATGGATCCTGTGGTTACTTTATGAGTAAACACTTGACAGCTATCTGAAAACATTAAAGTTTGTGTGTCAAATACACATCTGGGCATATTATTTATTATATGAAATATCTATAATGAAAAGCCAAAACATTTCCAAAATTATATGTAGTTCATTTTATTATCCAATTATACAATAAAAAATAATTGATATTCAACCTTTTTACTTCAATTCTATTAGTAATATTTTCTCTAAATTACATTATTATCATTTTACATTAGTAACTTAGATAAAAAAATATTACCCATTATCTTCACCTCATTACACAGTTAAAGTGAGGGGATAAAATAAATTTTCTTGAAGAAATAAACCAGAATACAAGTTATTAAAATATATGATTTTCATACCTTTATGCCACTGTTAGTAAGTAGTTAGTTTTAATAACTCATTATGAGACACTCTTTGAATTATCTTAATTTTTGTGCATGTTACATACAGAAGGTATTTCACCTTACCTATATATCCAAAATCATATATAAATTCGCGAATTCACGATATATAATATTATAGAATCCATCATGGCCACTTTATGTTATGACTGGAATAACAAGTTAGGTAAAATTTTTTCTTCTTTTATTAGTTCAAATTAGGAAAAAGCTTGCTTCACATGTCAATCCCTCCCCTCTCTTTCTCCCCTCCCTCCAACCCTCTCCCCCAACCCTCCACCTGCTCGCCACCCCATTTACCCTCTACTCCCCAGGCAGGCTAGGGCCCTTTACTGTGGCTCCCCAAAGTCCACCACATGATCCTGGGCTGGGCCTGGGCCATCTCCCATGTGTCCAGGCCAAGAGTGCATCCCTTCATGTGGGATGGCCTCTCAAAGACCCTTCTTACACCAGAGAAAAATACTAATCCACTAACAGGGGCCCCCTCGAGTGCGGAGGTCTCCTAATTGACATCCATGTTCAAGGGTCTGGATCAGTACTGTGCTGGTCTCCCAGACAGGAGTCTGGGCTCCATGTGCTCCCCTTGTTCAGGTCAGCTGTTTCTGTGGGTTTCACCAGCCTGGAACCGACCCCTTTGATCTTCATTCCTCCCTCTCTGCAATTAAGTTCCAGAGTTCAGTTCAGTGTATATCTGTGGGTGTCTGTCTCTGCTTCCATCAGCCACTGGATGAGGGCTCTAGGATGGCATAAAAAGTAATCATCGGTCTCATTATAGGGGAAGGGCATTTAAGTTATCCTCTCCACTATTGCCTAGATTGTCAGTTCGTGTCATCCTTGTAGATATCTGGAATCTCTCTGGTACCAGATCTCTCCTTGGACTTATAATGGTTCCCTCTGATATGGTATCTCTCATCATGCTCTCCTCAATTTTCCCCCAACTCAAAATTTCTGCTCCTACATTTCTGCCTCTCCCCTCCTCTTCTCCTCCTCTCATTCTGGCAGCTCCCTCTACCATACCCCCATGGTCCCAATTAGCTACGGAGTTCCTGCTCCTTCCCATTCCCTGGAGTCCATGCATTTTTCCCTTAGAGTATTTCCTGTTTCCTAGTTTCTTTGATGAAGAGGATTGTAGACTGGTAATAATTTGCTCTATGTCTAAAATTCATATACGAGTGAGTACATACCTTGTTTGATTTTTGTGACTGGGTAACCTCACTCAGGATGGTTTCTTCTAGTTCCATCCATTTGCCTGTGAATTTCAAGGTTCTATCGCTTTTTTTTCTGCAGAGTAGAACTCTATCGTATAAATGTACCACATTTTCCCTATCCATTCTTCAGTTGAGTGTCATCTAGGTTGCTTCCAGGTTCTGGCTATTACAAACAATTCTGCTATGAACATGGTTGAACATATGTCCTTGTATGGACATGCATTATTTGGGTATATGCGCAAGACAGGAACTGCTGGATCTTGAGGTAGACTGATTCCCATTTTTCTGAACAACCGCCATACTGATTTCCAAAGTGGCCTTACAAGTTTGCACTCCCACCAGCAATGGAGGAGTGTTCCTTTTTCTCCACATACTCTCCAGCATAGATTGTCATTGGTGTTTTTGATTTTAGCCATTCTGGCTTTTGTAAGATGGTATCTCAGAGTTGTTTTGAGTTGCATTTCTCTGATGGCCAAGGACTTTGAGCACTTTCTTAAGTGTCTTCCAGCCATTTCAGATTCCTCTGTTGAGAATTCTCTATTTATTTCTGCACCCCACTTTTTAATTTCATTGTTTGGTGTTTTGGTGCCTAGCTTCTTGAGTTCATTGTATATTTTGGAAATCAATCCTCTGTCAGATGTGGGGTTGGAGAAGATCTTTTTCCATTCTGTGGGCTGTCCTATTGTCTTACTGACTGTGTCCTTTGCCTTGCAGAAGCTTCTTAGTTTCAGGAGGTCCCATTTATTAATTGCAGCCCTCAATGTCTGTGCTACTGGCATAATTTTCAGGAAGCATTTTGCTGTGGCAATTTGTTCAAGGTTATCTCCCACTTTCTCTTCTAGAAGTTTCAGTGTCACTGGATTTATGTTGAGATCTTTGATCCATTTGCACTTACAGTTTTGTGTAAGGTGACAGATCTGGATCTATCTGCAATCTTCTGCATGTCTGAATCCAGTTGTGCCAGCACCATTTTTTGAAGATGCTATCTTTCTTCCATTGTATAGATTTAGAATCCTTGTCAAAAACAAGGTTTTCTTAGGTGTGTGGGTTAATATCAGGGTTTTCAATTTGATTCCATTGGTCTATCTGTCTATTTTTGTGCCAATACCAAGCTGTTTTCAGAACTATGGCTGTATAATAGAGCTTGAAGTCAGGGATGGTGATGCCTCCAGAAGATCCTGTATTGTACAGAGGTTTGTTTTTTGTTTTGTTTTGTTTTGTTTTTGCTTTTTGTTTTTGGCAATCCTGGGTTTTTTGTTTTTCCACATAAAGTTGAGTATTGTTCTTTCAAGGTCTGTGAAGAACTGTGTTGGGATTTTGATGGAGATTTCATTGAATCTGTAGATTACTTTTGGCAAGATTGCCATTTTTACTATGTTGATTCTACCTATCCCAGAGCATGGAAGATCTTTCCATTTTCTTGTATCTTCTTTAATTTCTTTCTTTAAAGACTCAAACTACTTATTGTACAATTCTTTTAGTTTTTTGGTTAGTGTTACCCCAAGATATTTTATGTTGCTTATTGATATTGTGAAGGGTGATGTTTCTCTAATTTCTTTCTCATTGGATTTGTCATTTGTATATATTAGGGATACTGATTTCTTTCAGTTAGTTTTGTATCCTAATACTTAGCTGAAGGTGTTTGTCAGCTGAAGGAGTTCCCTGGTAGTTTTTTGGGTCACTTATATAGACGATCTTATCATCTGCAATTAGTGATTGTTTGAATTCTTCCTTTCCAATTTGTATCCCTTTGATCTCCTTTTGTTGTCTTATTGCTCTAGCTAGAACTTCAAGTACAATATTTAAGAGATATGAAGAGAGTGGACAGCCTTTTTCCTGATTTTAGAGGAATGTCTTGAGTTTTTCTCCTTTTGGCTTTTATTATGTTTACATATGTTCCTGTTATTCCTGTCTCTCCAAGATCTTTATCATGAAGGGATGTTGGATATTGTCAAAGGCTTCTTAAGCATCTATTGAGATGATCATGTGGTTTTTCTTTTTTCAGTTGGTTTATATGGTGGATTACATGATGGATTTTCGTATGTTGAACCATCCTTGCATCCCTGGGATAAAGCCTACTTGATCATAGTGGATTATTTTTCTGATGTGTTCTTGCATTTGATTCGCCAATATTTTGTTGAGTATTTTTGCATCGATGTTCATGAGGGATTTTGGTCTGTAGTTCTCTTTTTTAGTTGTATCTTTGTGTGGCTTGTGTATCAAAGTGGTTGTAGCCTCATAAAAAGAGTTTGGCAATGTCCCTTCTGCTTCTATTGTGCGGAACAGTTTGAAGAATACTGGTGTAATCTCTTGTTTGAATTTCTGGTAGAATTCTGAAGTGAAGCGATCTGGCCCTGGGCTGTTTTTGGTTGGGAGAGTTTTGATGACTGCTTGTATTTCATTCGGGGTTATAGGTGGTCTATTTATGCTGCTTATCTGTTCTTGGTTTAATTTTGGTATGTGATATTTATCCAGAAAACTGTGCATTTCCTTTAGGTTTTCTATTTTTGTGGAGTACAGGTTTCCCAAATATGACCTGAAGATTCTCTGGATTTCCTCAGTGTCTGTTGTTATATCCCCATTTTTGTTTCTGATTTTGTTAATTAGCATGCTCTCTCTCTGCCTTTTGGTTAGTTTGGATAGATGTTGGTCTATCTTGTTGATCTTCTCAAAGAACCAACTCTTTGTTTCATTGATTCTTTGTAATGTTTTCCTAGTTTCTACATTTTTTATTTCAGCCCTCACTTTGATTATTTCCTGGAATCTACTCCTCCATGGTGAGTTTGCTTCTTTTTGCTCTAAAGCATTCAGTTGTTCTGTCAATTCTCTAGTGTGACTTTTCTCCAGTTTCTTCATGTGGGCACTTAGTGCTATAAACTTTCCTCTTAACACTGCTTTCAGGGTGTGCCATAAGTTTGGGTATGTTGTGTCAACATTCTCATTAAATTCTAGGAAGTCTTTAATTTCTTTTTTTATTTCTTCCTCAACCCAGGAATGTTGAATTGGGTTTTCTGCAATTTGTATGCTGTTGAATTCTAACTTTAAAACATGGTGATCTTTAAAACAGGGGGATATTTCAATTCTTTTGTATCTGTGGTTGTGTGCTTTGTTGCCAACAATGAGGTCAATTTTAGAGACGGTTCCATGTGGTGCTGAGAAAAAGGTATATTCTTTTGTGTTTGGATGGAATGTTCTATAGATATCTGTTAAAACCAGTTGGGTCATAACTTCTGTCAGATTCTTTGTTTCTTTTTACGTTTCTGTCTGGCTGTAATGCCTATTGGTGAAAGCTGCTTGTTTAAGTCTCCTACCAGAAGTGTGTGTGGTTTTATGTGTGGTTTGAGCTTTCGTAATGTTTCTTTTACAAATGTGACTGCCTTCATCTTGATGGACTTTTACTGTGATGAGTATGAAATGCCCTTCTTCAACTATTTTGATTGATTTTAGTTTGAAGTCTAATTTGTTAGATATTAGGATTGCTACACCAGCTTGTTTTTGGGCCCATTTGATTAGAAAATTTTTTCCCAAACCTTTACTCTGAGGTAACACCTGTCTTTGAAATTGAAGTGTGTTTCTTGTATATAGCAAAGGATTGATTATGTCTTCATATCCATTCTGTTGGCCTGTATCTTTTTATGGGCAGGTTAAGACCATTGACATTGAGAGATATTAATGTCCATTAATTGTTGGTTCTTGTTTGTTTTGTATTTATTGTTGGTGGTGTCATTGTGTGTGAATTTTGCTCTCCTCTTTCTTTTCGTGTTTGGTAAAATTGGATTATCTATTGCCGAAGTTTTTGTGAGTGTAGTTATCTTCGTTGGATTGGGGTTTTCCTTCCAGAATTTTCTGCAGTGCTGGATTTGTGGATATGTATTGTTTAAGTCTGGTTTTGTCATGGAATATCTTGTTTTCTCCATCTATAGTGATTGAAAATTTTGCTGGGTACAGTAGTCTGGGTTGGCATCCATGCTCCCTTAGTATTTATAGGATATCTATCCAGGACCTTCTGGCTTTCAGAGTTATTGAGAAGTTCAGTGTGATTCTGATGGGTCCACCTTTATATATTACTTGGCCTTTTTCCTTTGCTGGTCTTAATATTTTCTCTTTATTCTGTAGGTTTGGTGTTTTGATTATTATGTGTTGAGGGGACTTCTTTTGTGGTCCAGTCTGTTTGGTGTTCTGTAAGCTTCTTGTACTTTCCTAAGCATATCCTTCTGTAGGTTGGGGAAGTTTTCTTCTATGTTTTTGTTGAATATGTTTTCTGTACCTTTGAGCAGTATTTCTTTCCTTTCTTCTATACCTATTATTCTTAGGTTTGGCCTTTTCATGGTGTCCCATATTTCCTGAGTATTTTGTGTTAGGGATTTGTGTTAGCAAGTCTTCAATAACTGAGATTCTCTCTCCCATCTCTTGAATTCTATTGCTTATACTCACATTTTTATTTCCTGATCATTTATCCAGCCTTTCTTTTTCCAGCTTCCCTTCATTCTGTGTTTTCTTTATTGAGTCTATTTCAGCTTTCATGCCTTGAACTGTTTCACTTGTTTGGTTGTTTTTTCTTGGCTTTCATTAGATTCTGTAAGAGATTATTTTTTTTCTTGAATTTTTGGTTTGTCTTTTCCTGCATTTCATTTAATTGTTTTGCTTGTTTTTTTTTCTATTACTTTAAGGGTTTTTCTTGTTTCCTCTTTAAAGCTCTGTATTGTCTTCCCAAGATAAATTTTGAGGTCCATCTCTTCCTCATTCTCTGTGTTGGACTTTTCAGATCTTGCTTGTGTGGAGTCCCTAGATTCTGGTGGTTTCTTCTGTTGAGTGTGTTCTTATTCTGTCTTCTTCACATCTCTTCTTCCAGTGGGTGCAGATGGGCTTGCTGTATCTCCTCTTGTGACCTGCTGATGTGTGTGGGCCAAGACTTCAATGTCCACAGCTCTGGATGGTCTTGCCTCTCCTGGTAGTCTCCTCAGTAGGGGTCAGGCCAGCAGAACAGGAAGGAAGATTATGGTGTTTCTAGACTCATGGAGCTCCTCCCTGGCTGGGCTGGTCCACTCCAAGCAGGTGCACGTCCAGAGAGATCCTTGGTGAATGGGACTTTGGACAGGAGTTGGGCAAGAGCAGAGTGTACACTCACTTAGTAGGGGTTTTGCCGGCCAAGGTAGGTGAAATTTTAACATTGTGATCCTCAAATACATTAGCTGTGTTTAAGTGGCATGTAGTCCACATGTGGCCAGTGGCCTTTTTTTTAGACAGTGGGAAATAGAAAGTTTTTATCAGCAGGTTCTTTACCTCCTGCCAGTACCCCACATTTTTTTTATACTTGTTATCTATTTCTCCTGTCCAGAAAGTTTCTATTATTTCTAAATTAGACTGACTTCTCTCCTATAATAGGTTGCAAGTTCATTTTTCAGCTATGTTTAATACTACAGAAAAAAAAACCCAAAGAAACAAAAACAAAAGCTGGGTGTTTGTAGTGCATGCCTTTAATCCCAGCACTGGGAGGCAGAGGCAGGCAAATCTCTGTGAGTTCGAGGCCAGCCTGGTCTACAAAGCTACACAGTGAAACCTTGTCTCGAGAAACAAAACAAAACAAAAAAAAAATAAATACAAAAACATTGTACCATAGAATATCTTCACTATGACAAGAGCTCATTTAACATTTACACCACCACTGTGTGTATATGTGTGTTATGCCATTTAGTCTGTATTTTTTTTGAAACATAAATGGATGAAACAATGGAGTTGTTATGCAAAAGGTCACAATCTGATAGGGAAAAAGGACATGCAGATAGGTGAGCATGCATGATGCCTATTCTGGTATAGATAGGGAGAGAGTTTTATACTTGATTTCATAAGTTGGAGAGTCAACAGAATTTCTGTTTTAAAGATGACAAATGATTGTGTGTAGAAACATTGTAAGATTTAGAATAGTAAAGTGTATGGGAATGGACAAAAAGTGAATGAATGTAGGAAATACAAATTAACTAAGATTCATATGCATCTTTCTCTGGCAAGGTTTCCACATACAAAGATCAGTACTGTTTTAGCCCATTGTGCTTTAATCCTGAAAAGCTTCTATGCCATACTAGAATCTACATGAAAACAAAAGATACCAATAATAGATTGGATGCATGGCTATGATAAGGTCGAATTTGTGCTTCTGCAATGTTCAAATTACAAACAAAGAAGAAAAGAGTAGAAAACATGTCAAGAGAAATCTTTTTCACTAATCTGAATGATGGAGTGTAAGACAATATATAATATAGTAAGTTTTGGATAGGAAGGGGAATTTGAGAACTTAAAATATGTAATTTACTAGTAAAAGTTTAGTATTGTAAAGAGGTTCTGTTTTTAAACTTCTACTTATTCTAAAAGTTATAGTCCACATGCTATCTAAAAGCTGGCAATTTCTAACTGAAAGTATATTTTATGCACTGACATTCAGTGAAAGTTTTCATGGATTTGGACACTCAGTACTATTCTTTATCCATTAGCATCCCCTCCAACATGACTCCATTTCTCTAATGATCACTTAATACATAGATATATGCATACATGTACACACACATATTCATACACTTACACACATAATATAATATTTTTTTTGTTTTTTTGAGACAGGGTTTCTCTGTGGCTTTGGAAGCTGTCCTGGAACTAGCTCTTTTAGACCAGGCTGGCCTCGAACTCACAGAGATCCATCTGCCTCTGCCTCCCGAGTGCTGGGATTAAAGGCATATGCCACCACCACCCAGCTTTTATAATATAATATTTTAATCAAAAGTAATATGATAAGAAAAGTTTCTTAAATGCCTACTAGTAGAAAGGGCATTGAAAAAAAGTAGATGGTAGCAAATTTGATTGTTTCCATATCACATTAAGCTTATTTTATGCTTCTCACAGTTTCTATTCAAGAAAAACTAACTACTGAGCCTCAGTCTTTGCCATTGAAAAGCATAAACTCTGAAAACAAAGACCATATTTGTCTTCTTAGATTACGATGCTAGAATATTGTATGTATTTTATAAAATGTCTTGCAAACTTTGAGACAAAAAATGAGTATAGAATTTTCAGATGAAAGAAAAGTTTATCATTTGCAGTTGACTGATTATCCTGGATGTATAACTTTTATTATTTAAATTTCTTAAATTAGAAACAATCTTATTTTACATACCAATCCCAGTTCCCTCTCCTTCCAGTCCTCCCACTTCCCCCACCATCTCCCCATCCCACCCCCAATCTGCTCCTCAATGTGAGGCCTCTCATGGGGAATCATCAAAGTGTCACATATTTAGGGCAGGACTGAGACCCTCCCTCATATCTAGGCTGAGCAAGATATTCCTCCATAGCTAATGGGTTTCAAAAAACTGTTTATGCACTGGATATACATACTAGTTCTAATGCCAGTGTCCCTATAGTCTTCCCAAGCCTCCCACCTAACATCCATTTTCAGGGGGCTTAGTTTGTTCTTATGCAGGTTCCACAGCTGTCATTCTAGTGTCAGTGAGCTCCAACTTGCTCAGGTAAGGTGTTTCTCTGGGTTTCCCCACATGGTATTAACTGCTTTACTCATCATCCCCCCTCTCTACAACTAGATTCCAGGGGTTCAGCTCAGCGCTTAACTGTGAATCTGTGCTTCAGCTTCCATCAGCTACTGGATGAAGGTCTATGATGTCACTGGTCTCATTATAGGGAAAGAACATTTAAGGTAGCCTCTCCACTATTGCTTAGATTCTTAGCTGGGTTCATCCTTGTGCATTTGTGGGAATTTTCCTAGTGCCAAGTTTCTTGTTAACCCCATAATGGCTCCCTCTATCAAGGATTCTCTTTCCTTGTTCTCCTCTATCCTTCATCCAACTTGAATGACATTACTGTAACTATAAGTCTTTACTCCATTCACCTGAGCCCCGTCACAACATAGGCGCCCAGAATAACACACAGAGTCTTTTTCTTTCAGTTTTTTTGAGACAGGGTTTCTCTTTGGATCCTATCCTGGCACTTGCTCTGGAGACCAGGCTGGCCTTGAACTCACAGAGATCCGCCTGCTTCTGCCTCCCAAGTGCTGGAATTAAAGGCATGTGCCACCAACACCCAGCGACACAGAGCATCTTATATTAGTTTAAATTGCTGCTGGCCAATTGACTAGGATTTCTTATATGCTGACTCAGTCTTAGTTATGGTAAATCCATATATTTTATAAGACTTATCGAGGGTGCCTTTCTCTGGTGTCCTCTTCCTGGGATCAAATGGCGGCTCCAGAGCAGAGAGCAGGAGGAAGAGGAAGAGAAAAGGAATGACTTCCTTCTTGTCCTTGCTTATATTCTGAATCTGCCTGCTATGTCACTTCCTGCCTTGATCACAAGACTTTACTACATTTCCCAGAATCCTCCTTGACTCCTAGTTCCATCTATCTTGCTTTCCTATTGGCCAACAGTATTTTATTTATCAACCAATAAGATATACATACACAGAAGGACTTGTCCCCTCACATTATATTTATAAACATTATTATTTTTATTTTTCAAAGTAGTAAAATGTTAGTAAAATAGTATTAGGTTCACCATTTTTTCCAAGTGTATAGACTATCTCAGACTCTCCCACAACTTATAGTAGAGCCAATGTAAATGTAAATCGAATGTTCCTTCTTCAAAATCTATGTGGTTGCCTTGCAGGTTTTGTGACTATTATAAATTTGCCTTTTTAGAATAGAACTTATATTTTGGCAAGGCTATGTACAATCCTTACCTGTTGTTTATTTGTTTGTTTTTAGAACAGTAGTATTTGGCTTTATCACAAGTCCCTGAGGTATCTTGTCTCAGGTTCTTGGTCACGTAGTAGTATCTGTTATGACTTCCAATTTTTGGAGAGGGCAGTAAGTCAAATCAGATATTAGTTGGTCATTCCAAGAAGCTTTGTACCACCATTGCATTAGCATATCTTTCAAGCAGGACATCACTGTACATCAAAGGTTTTGTGGCTAGGTTGATTTTCCATTTATCTTTTGGTAGCATTCACAGTGCCTTCCTATAAGAAAGACACCAAAATGTAGGTAGGAGTGAATGCCCTATGTAGCCATCACATCAACTTCTCCATATTAAATGAGTTATATAGGTGCTGTCTTTAGCAATGAGGCCTTACTATCTGTTTTTAGAGAGCAGCATACACTCTGAGAACAGCCTGGGTTGTTTGGGGGTTTTCCATGGGACTCCTTTGGTCAATAATTACATGCATCCCAGTCTCTGTCCTGGAAGCTTCATTTGGTGACAAGAGATGTCCACATGTGCCTCTATCTTCTCATTACTTGACTATTTCATTTAGACTATCTTACTACATGTATATATGACAATGTCATGTCAGGGTTTTTTTTTTTCCATTTTCATTTTTTAGTTTTGGTTTCAGAATTTTTATATTAACCTTATGATTTAAAGGAAGTTTTGTAAACAAGTGAATATTGATCATAATTTTAAGAACAGACATTATCCAATAAGAAATTGGAAAGTGGGCCAGAGAATAAGCACCTATGCATTTTAAAGTCAGAAGTGAGATTAGATGAAGTTGTAGATGTTGATTGGGCTTCTTGCTGTTAGTTACAATGTTGCAACTTAATCCTGTTCTCAGTGGCCAGTAGCCTGTTCTTGAGAGCTTTCAAAATAGATTTCTCTTTAACTTCTTGGCTCTAGCCATGCTTTAAAGGCTGGTAAGAATGGGAATGGGGAGTCAGAGTTATCTGTGTAAGTATCTGAAGTAGATGCACAATAACTGTGATAGAGATACCTCCTGCATCCAGGGTTTAGAGGCAAAGCTGGTAGTCAGTGGTAACTGATAGACTTAAACATGGGAACAAGGCTTTCAGAACCCAGTCTCCAGGGCTGTATCAAGTGATGTCTTGCAGAAAACCACACCAAGTGTATAGAAGTTTCATCATCTTCAAAATATAATCAAGTGAGTCCAACAAATCATGCTTCTTCCTGACCTCAGCTTCTCACCCAGCACTTGATTCTTTTCTTACCTCTGATCAAACAACTTCTTTGAAAGTGTCTTCTCCTTGGCCCTACCTTGCCCTTGCATTTTCTCTAATAGATGGTTTCCCTCACTGGATCATTGAGACAACTTCTTCACAGGTCACAGGTGACAGAGAAGATGTTAAAATTGAATTACTGAACTTACCTCACTTGACTCAGCAACTTCACCCCTCTCTTCTTAGGACACATTTTTTCTCTAGTGCTAGAAAGGCAACATCAATCCAGTCATTTTTCTTCTCAGTTTCTTTGCTAGCTTCTCTTCCTTTTTTGACTACTGAAATTTTTGGTGGAGTAAGCCAATGTTTCACCTTCCCTCATTTTATATGAAATTTTTATCCTTAATGGAATTTCAGCCTTGGTTTATGTAACATTAATTACAGCTTTTGTCATTATCCATTAATTTTTAACCTAAAAAACTATATGTCCTCTTCAACCATGTTAAGTTCATCAGTGGTCTTAATCTCCTAATATTTATTTAGCCTTTTTCTTCTCCTTCTTCATGTTATATTGTACTCACATGACCACTTTTTATATATGTATACATATATATTATTAGATTGATTCCGAATATGGCAGAGTGTTTATGACTTTTAGAGGTTGAAGTGAATGAAGCTAATGGGCATGGATTATGAAAGAGATTATAAAATTATTGTATTTTGTTGCTCTTCTAATTATGTCAAGGGTATTTTGGTTTTGATGGTGGATATGTGGATAAAACATATTCAGTGTTGAAAATGTAAATGTAATGGGGAGCTCCACAGCTTGTAATCTGAGTAACTATTATAAATGTGTAGAAGTTGATTGACTTGTACATGAAACAAGTACTTTCATGCTTGTTAATTGCAGAGTGTGATGGACTTTATTTGTTATGTTTTATAATACATTTACAAATTTGTAATAAATAATCCTATCTTTTAAAATATCAGTTTTCTGTGTTTAATAATTTATGTTGTTACAGATTATTTCTTCAACTTGGAGCTCCCAATTTCCACTGTGGCACAAACTTTATAACAGTGTGTGAAGTTTGTCTTGCTCCCTTGTATGTTTCCCTAAGAGACTTGTTAAGCTGAAAATGGCAGGAGATAATTTGAGGATACAAGGAACAGAAAATTTTCCAGAAAAAGCAGGAAGGAAGATGACTCAAAACAAATTAATCAAACTTGGTCTGGAAAGACAAAATATAGATGAGAGGCAAATATTTCTAATTTTAAGTAGTTTGTATTACTAATTTGCATTTTCTTGATTACATGAGGTAAACATGAGGCTTCTCCAGAAGAGAGAAATGTTGAGTACATGGTATAGTTCTTGTGGATTATAGTGAGAATTCTGAATTCTTTTACAAAGGGAATGTAAGACAAATTTGAGCAAAACTAATTAAAAAATCTTGAATACATTTCAGATTGATATCCTGTGAGTCTGGGAAATACCCACATCATTGCATAAGAGTCTCCAGGAGAGATTATTATTCTGGGAGCAGTAGTAAATAAAGAGGAATTGAGAAGTTGTTCAAGAGTCAGAAAATTCCTGAGGAGTTGTTATTAGAAGAGAATTAGGAATACTAGTGTAATGTAATTTAGGCTATCAATCATGAGGTCTAAATTGGATAAAAATGGTAAAGTACTTGCTATTGTAGATGAGTACTAGATACATTCAAGTGTATTCATAAGTTGGTTAAAATCCAAAAGGGTTATGTTAAGGAAAGACTAATTTTGTTTTATAATAAAAAAATCTGTTAAAGTATCACACCAACCAGAGGACTCTAAAATGAAGTCTACAACACACAGAGGGACATCTCAAATATATACAAGCACCAAAAGTATCAGGCCAGTCCTATATAGATGTACATACTGTTGATGTCTTACTGAGCATCTGCTACAGATTAAGGTATGTGCAAATTTGTGTAGCTGGAATCATATTGAGCACACTGTTGTCAAATTTATCTAAATAGAAGCTACACAATTCTAAATCATCTCTCTGTTAATAATCATGTCTATGGAACTCAACATTAGTGTTCCTGAATGATATATAGTTTTCTTAGCGCATTCTCTAATGACTAATACATAGATTGTAAAAGAGATTAATAATATTTAATTAGTTTCCATTAATCATGAAACAATACTGAATTTCCCTTATTCTCACTTGTATGATTGTTAAATCTCGATTATTTTGGCTTATTTTGGACAGAGAAAATATATTAGTGGTGGTCCCCATCTTCCCTGCAGTCTGTTAACCATCAGGCCATGAGGACAAAAGAAACAGAAGTAGCTGCAAGCAAGGCTTTGTATGGCCTGTTAATATGGCAAAAACCACTTTCTAAGAGACTGTTTCAATGTTATAGCTCAATTTTATTCCAGAGTAAAGAGAGACTTTGTAGGAAGGGGACAGCTGTAGGGGCTTCACCTAATTTACATTTGGTGACAGGCTCCTATCGTAAAGCTGGGCAAAATACCTAGTTAATGTATGTGGCAGTATGGTTCTAGGACCTTCTGAAGATAAGTCAGGCATCCAGACTCAGGTACTGTCCCAAAATAAGGTCAGACCTACAGCAGGAATCTCCTGCTGTGGGAGAGGAGTCCTTCAGTTTGCACAGAGCTCAAGAACAAGCTTTCATGACAAAGAGGACTACAACCTTTAATCAGGAGGGCCTTGCAACATACCAGGATTGCTTTTAACTCAGTTATTGGTCATTTGGACATATTTATTTACATCTTTCCTAGTAAATCTCTATTCTCACAACTGACAGTCAATAAATGTGGCTATAAAGCCCATAGTACTCAAGTAATTGTATCTATGCTTGAAAAGTTGCTAACTATATAACCGGAGTATGTATGTAACTTACTTTTTCTATTTCAAAGTCTCCCTTGAGACTGGATGAGGTTATATAAAGAGAAATTCTTTGGAAGGCTCCTGATGGACAGTATATGTGATGCAAGTATAGCTATTGTTGCTGTTATTCAAAGCAGTCTTTTCACTCTTTTGAGAATGACAGTGCAGCCAAGTCTGTGTATGTACAGTCAGATGAGATTTGAATCCCAACTCTTATATGATGGCCTCTGGGACCATCAGTAAGTCATATTATGCCTTTAAGCTTGGTTACTTACTTATGCAATTGGAACCTTCATGGTATTTTTTTTTGAGATTTAGTGGATTGTTTCTTAGAATATGCTTTGCAAGGCAATTAGCAGTGAATAAATACCCATCAAATAGATATTGTTAAAATTGCAAGTATTATTTCACTGTGATATGTGTTTGCAAACACTTATTTTTGTTGTACATACCAACCACATAGAGAGCAAGGAGAATAACACAGATTCTCGCCCTTTCTTCCTCCTTAACCTGGTCTCTGTAAACTGACCACAATATTGTCCCAACCAAAATCAGATTTGCCCAGCAGCTTTTACCTTAGATACTGTCAGTAATTCTTAGGACCTCTGGAAATCTAATAATTAGTCACAAAGAATAGATTTTTTAATAGATAGAGTGTTTCAGAACTAAAATTCATTGTCTCATTTTCATCTTTCCTCTTGTTGCTTCTTGAAAAATATCTAATCTGATATTCATTTAATGAATCTGATAAAATACTTTCTCATGTTTTTCAACTATGGTTGTCCTCTAAGCTTCTTCTACATTTGTATAGCTTCCTTTATTATGCTAAATATTCTCAAATCTAGACTCTGATGCATTTTGGTTGCTTTATTTCTCAAGTGCCTAGTTTTGTTAATTGAGTTTATTAAATATAAATTAAATTTAAGTCTTCATTTGGAGGATTATGCTTTTAATTGCAGAAGAACTGAAAGGCTAGCATCTGGAATTAAGGAATCTTTTTTTTTAAGTCCAATGAAATTTGCGAAACAGAAATTATGAAGAAAATAGAGAACATGTCCAGATAAATGGTATTATCAAAATAAGGCAGGCCTTCCCTATATGATCTATCTGGCCCTGATTTTAAAAACTTCCAATGGTAGCCTCTCAAATTCTGGTGTTCCCGGAGTCTCTCATTGCTTAGACATACTAAACACATTTTTTTTTGCTTAAAATTCATATTAAGATGTACCTTCCAAATCCCAGCTTTTCAAACTATAGACCCAGACTTGTACTTTTAGAATCATGTGAAATGTCCACTAAGGGAAGCTGTTGTGCACTTCCAGGCTTTGTATAGGCTTCTTTTATTGCACATTCAGCAGTTTTGTGACTGGGCAGATGATTATTTCCAGCAGAAATGATTGATCTTCACACAAACTTGGCTAGTTTATATTTAGCTCTCAGTTTTTGGATTATGAGATGAAAGCTCCACAGTTATCTTCTGTTTGTAATGCACTTTCAATAATTATGATTTAAGATAGGGATAGGGATCTAACTGAAGATAGGGATCTTCTCTGGGGTTGAGACACAGTAGTCACTTACAGTCATCATTCACTGTGATGTTTTGTTTTTGTTTTTGTTTTTTTAATAACAGGAGTCAAGGGAAATGCAAGACACAGCTAAGGTATCTGCCAAGAGTCACTTGTAGACATAGATCATGCCTTGGGAAAGTAGCTAGATGTTGTGCAATCAGGAAGATCATTAATGTAACACAAATTAATAAAAACACAGACACTGATATTGGGGTTCACACTGAAGATCACAAAAGCAAAGCCATCAGCCACTAGCTCTTACCTCTACCTCTCTACCTCAGGCTGAAAGGGCTGTCCTCTCCTCAATATGACTGGGGAATAAATCTCCATGAGACTCTTTGCCTTTTCCTTTATATTTCCCTAGTGCTGGTATTAAAAGAGTGTGATTCCAACTGCTGAGATCACCTTTATGTGAGCTGTTTCTCTTTAGGACTGGATCAATTTCATGTGTCTCAGTGTGGCTTTGAACTAATAGATCCATCTACTTGTCTCTTTAGTCATGGAATTAGGGGAATTAAAGATGTGTGTCCCCCACCATCTGGCTCTATGAGTAGCTAGTATGGATGCTGGACTTAAAAGTGTGTATCACCATTGCCAGGTTCTATGGCTTGTGGCTAGCTTTGCTTTCTGTACCCTCAAGCCAAACTTTAATAAATGAAAATAATATATCACCACAAGTTAAAATGTGACTGTCCAAAGAACTTGGGATTCTGAGATACAAGGTTCTTGCAAGGTAAAATGTTGTTCTGAACTAAGAAAATAGGAATTCTGTCTTCCTTCTGTAGTTCTTGTCATTATGTCTCCTATAAAGCTGTAATCATTGCTACGGTTTAAAATTTCTTCCTGATGCTATTTCATTTGCAGCAGGCATTTAATTATAATAGCTGACATCTTAGGATGTGTGGGTGGGCAAAGCTGCTGAGTTGGGGGAATAAAGGGAGCTGAGAGGATGACAAAGTGACTAATCAGGGGGGCCTGCCTGACTGGCAGATTCTAGGATTAGAATCATAATTCATTATGCAACTAAGTGTTCAATAATTTCATTAAGTATTCTTGAACTTGAATTGTGCCTAACATTTGGATACTAATTTATTGAAATATAGGAAATAAAATTAAAAAAATATGCTATTTCCATGACAACTAACTTTTTTGAAATAATGAATCTTATTCACAGTAACAGGTATCAAGACAGTAAAATTAAATCAAATTATATAAAAGGCCTTCTCTTACATATAATTTTGAATTAATCATCTTTATTATATTCAGTTTACTCCACAGATTATAAATGAACAAAAGAGTTTTATGTAGGAAAATCAAATATATTTCTATGAAAAATTTACAGGTATATTTATAATTTCCATATTGAAAATTATAAATAAAGTTTTCAAATTAGTGTTAATATTCTATAGTTATAAAACCATTTTGCATGCATTACCATCTTTCTTTTCTATTCCTTTTGCCTAATTTGAAAGTCATGTAACAATAACAGTGCTATTTTTGACAGTGATAATCACATCAGCAAAGATACACAACTCTCATTAATGTACAGCCACTTTGGAAATCAGTATGGAGGTTCCTCAAGAAAATGGGAATCAGTCTACTACAAGTTGCAGAAATTCCACTATTAGGCATATACCCAAAAGATGAACATTCATACAACAAATACATCTGTTCAACTATGTTCATAGCAGCGTTATTTGTAATAGCCAGAACCTGGAAGCAACCTAGATGCTGTCAATTGAAGAATGGATAGAGATAATGTGATACATTTATACAATGGAGTACTACTCAGTGAAAAAAACAAACAAACAAACAAACAGTGGAATCTTAACTACAAGAACCCATACTGAGTGAGGTAACCCAGTCACAAAAAGACAAACATGAGCCTTCATTCAGTAGCTGATGGAATCAGAAGCAGACATCCACAGCTAAGCACTGAGCCAAACTCCTGGAATCTAGTAGCAGAGAGGGAGGAGTGATGATCAAAGGGGTCAAGACCAGGCTAGTGAAACCCACATAAACATCTGACTTGAACAAGTGGGGGCTCATGGACTCCACAATGACAGCTGGGAAACCACCATAGGACTGATCCAGACCCCCTGAATGTGGGTGTCAGTTAGGAGGCCTGGTCATTTACGGAGCCTCTGGTAGTGAATTAGTATTTATCCCTAGTATAGGAATGGGCTTTGGGAGACCATTCCACATAGAGGGACAGAGGAGGGCCTAAGCCCTGCTCCAAATGATATCACAGGCTTTGAAGATTTCCCCATGGAAGGCCTCACCCTCCCTGGGGAGCAGAAAGAGGATGTGATAGGGAGTCAGTAGGGGACAGGGGAGGAGGGGAGGCAGGGCGGAACTGGGATTAACATGTAAAAGAAGCTTGTTTCTAATTTAAATAAAAAAATCACACACACACACACACACAAAAAAAAAAAAAAAAAAAAAAAGAGAGAGAGTTAAATGATTGTTTAAAACATTGCAATGGGCTGACCCAATACAGTCCAAGTTACTTTATTTGTGAATTTTGATGCCTAGAAGTTCTGGTTTAAAGGGTTAAGTGTGACCCCATTCATTGACCACTTTGCTAAACTTTATAGTTGTCATGCTTGGCAAAAGATATATCCAGATCTTGTTAATATTTAGAATCTAATGTAGAACATAATAAACAAGGGGTTGGTTTGCATAATGGTGTGTGTGTTTGTTTATATATTTTTATATGAGAAATTTTTAACATTTAAAAACTACAAAGTTAAATCATTATAAAAAGGTGATAATAAAAAGACTATAAAACTATAGGTTTTTAAAGCCTATTTTGTTATATTCCTCATACATAAAGTTTTAACTTTTCATTGAATCAATATGTGGGCATACTAAGGGATGTCATAATTTTCTTAATATGATTTGGAAAGTTTCATACAAACATGCTCATTAAATCATATTAATGAAAACAGTTAGATAAAATAAAATATGTCATAGGCTTATTTTTTGTTTTGAGTTGCAATCTTAGAAAATTTCAAATTATATAAGTATATCACATCAAAGTGTAAATGATTTAATATCTTTTCTTTAAATGGCATTTGAAATATCATTCATCATTAATTAGCTGATGTTCTCAAACTGAGAGAGAATGCCCCTGGTTCATCAAAAGAGTGTTGTTTTTGTGACTTATATGGTTTCTCTGGATGTTTTCACTACATGAGCATGCCTGTTTTTCCAGTCATAGAATATGAGTTTCTTCTCTTCTGTGTGTTGAATTAATTTTTAGGACATAATCTGTTGGTTATCTTTAAGTGATGGAACACTGGATACCAGGAATCTTCTGAAGAGTTTTCTTCTACATTTTCCTTCTTTCTTAAGACCCAGGGGATCAAACTGAAATTATCAGGGCTCCTCTATTGTCTGAGGTACTGCATCAGGCTAAGATTCTATATTTCTAAGCCTCTAGGTCATGCTGCTATTACTGACATGTGATCTATACATTCCTTCACAAGATATCATCTTTCCTTCGTGATTCTAGTTTACCAATACTGTCTATTTAATTACTCCAAACTATCATTGTAATGAAATTTAATATTTAAGTCAAACGTATTTTTAAATGTTTGCCATTATTCTGCTTGAGTTCCTCAATTCAATTATAATCTATCTGAAAGCAAGAACTAAGATTTTGTATTTTTTTCCCCAAATAACCTGGTTTGCTGGGTCTTAGAGAAACTGCCCCGTGGATAAGTGACAGGTCAATCATATGTAATAATATGGTATTAAACTTGAGTAAAGGGTTTCAGAAGTATTACATGGTTTCTCTAAGGCCCTAATGTGACTATATTTAAGATCAAATTGACTTGTAGATGGTAATTTCTGCAATAAGATCACTGATAACTTCAGTTGCCCAACATGTTGAATATCTGTCTCCTTTTGCTTCCTGATGGATTTCAGGCAGCTGACATGCTCAGTAAGCAGTAGCAGTTGCTCACTGGGGACCCTTCTCACCTTTATAAAGCAGCTCTCAGAGCAAGTGCCTATGGCTTCAAAAGGTTTGTGGAGAGGATCCAGCAGTGTGCCTAATCTGCAGAAAATGTTTGTGGGCAAACACCGGCTCTAATTATTCTCTCATGCCTCCTCTGCAGAGAAGTGGGAATTTCAGGCCTCATTTTATTATTTTAATTAGCCTTAAGCAGCCCTTTACAGATCCCAAAGAGACCAGAAATTTCTAGCACTTCCTTGTGAATGTTTCATGGTCTGGATACCATGGTGATAGGCTTTTAAATTTTAAATACTCTTATGTCCCAGCTTTGGTTATTTGCTTCAGTGAAGTCAGTATGCATGGAACATACATGTTAAAAAAAAAAAGAAAGAAAAGGATGGCTTCCCATTTTTATGATTTTGAGACATGTCTCTCCACTGTGAACCTTAGAGAAATGTGCTTCTGTGGCATGCTGCCTTTTTAGAAGACAGACTTCCACATGGAAACAGAATGGTTTTTGTCATGCTGAAAAGCAACCATTTGATTGTGACACAGAGACCTTTCTTGGGGTTTCACAGAAGGTAAGTCTGATGCTTCTGGTCAATCATTGTCACCTAGGAACTGCAACTTTTTTTTCTTTCTGCAGTGGTATACTCCGTGTGACAATGGCAATTATTTCTGAATACCTACTAAGTTACAGATAAAACACAGAAGAAGCAAATCCAAGAATGAAGGTTCTCTTTGAAAGAGAGTAAAACTTATTCTCAACCAGCATTTGTCTGTTTGTTTGTGTTTTGTCACAGCAAAGTCACACCAACAGAACTGTTTCCTACACAGTGCCTGCAAGAGAGCTGATCTTGAGAGCTGAGTCAATGGAGAGCTCTTTATTTAGATGGCAAATTACGCAACTACTTCAGCAGACAGCAGAATCAACTGGAAGCATGTCAGCACTTAATTAAGCAGGACAAAAGAAAGTCCCAATAATAACTGTGAAACTGCCGGAGAAAAATTATGAATGCAAAAGAAAGAATCATCAGCAATTAACCCCGACTGGAGACTGCAGTGGAGTCTCTGGAAGAAGGGAGAGCATATGCAAATGGTGTTATCGTTGCTTTTCTTGAATGATCTGTCTAGGTTTCTTTATGAATTCATCACAATGCTCACCCAAGTTTCTAGAGAATAAATGCTAGAAACAGAAAAGGAGTGTAAGAAACCCACAGAAACAGCTGACCTGAAAAAGTGTGAGCTCATGGACTCCTGACTGACAGCTGGGGAACCTGCATAAAACTGAACCAGGCCCTCTGAATGTGGGGTGGGTGTCAGTTGGGGGGTGTAGGCAGTCTATGGGGCCTCTGGCAGTGGAAACAGTATTTATCCCTCGTGCAGGAATGAACTTTGGGATACTCTCTCAGCCTAGATACACAGGGGAGGGCCTAAGTCCTGCCCTAAATTATGTGACAGACTTTGATGATCTCCCATGGGAAGCCTGACACTACCTGAGAAGTGGATGGGTGTGGGATGGGGGTTTTGTGGGGAGAATGGGAGGTTGGGAGGGAGAGGGAACTGGGATTGGTAAGTAAAATAAGATTGCTTAATAGCTGGATTTTTCTAGTGCTATTTTATCATGGCCCTGCTGTGATCTTGTGAGGAAAAAGAAAAATATCAGGTATGGTGTTCTGGAGCTCAGTGTGGGGGCAAATTCTAAGCCTGTGTATGAAGTGAGAGTCAATAGCACACTAGGAATCTGAGTCTTCCACAAATGCATATCAACCTGGAAACCTCATTAAAAAATAACATCCAAGAAAATTATAATCATCATCTATTCATGATACCTTTCTTGCCTATACCCCAGGAGCTAACAGCTTTTAGTATTTTTAATTAAATCAAGTATGATCATTTATTAAATTTAAGCTTTCATCAGTTCAGAATCTGAATGAACTTTGCATCTTTTTATCTATAATTGTGTGTATGTGCATGTTTTAGAGAGAGTGGGGAAGAGAAAGGGAGAGAGAGGGGGGAGGGAGAGAGAGAGAGAGAGAGAGAGAGAGAGAGAGAGAGAGAGAGAGAGAGAGAAAGAAAGAAAGAAAGAAAGAAAGAAAGAAAATGTCATAGCATGCAGAGGTCAGAGGATCCTTTTTTGAGTTGGTTCTCACCTTCCTCCTCTGAGGCAGACTCTCTCTTGTTTTTCCTGTAGCTTTGCTGCTTACTAAGGTATACCTCTCAGTCATCATGTGAGTCTCCTGTTTACGTTTCTCATACCTCCACTGGAGTGCTGGGATCACAGATTCACACCACTGTGTCTTAGTTTCTTTTACAGCCTCGAGTGATCTAACTCACATTCTCAGACTTTCATGGTGTGGTGGTTTGAATAGCAATGACCTTATAGCCTCATGTGTTTGAATGCTTGGCCTATAGAGTGTGTCATTATAAGGAGATATGGCCTTTTGGAATAGGCATGGCCTTATTGGAGAAGTGTGTCACTGTGGAGGCAGGCTTGGAAGTCTTATCTGCTCAAGTTATACCCATTCTCCTTCTGTTGCCTGAGAATCAAGATACAGAACTCTCAGATCTGTCTCCAGCACCATGTCTGCCTTCATGCTGCCATGCTTCTTACCATGATGATAATGAACTGAACCTCTGAAACTGTAAGCCATCCCCATTTAAATGTTTTCCTTTGTAAATGTTGCTGTGGTCAAAGCTCTTCAAAGCAATAGATACCCTAACTAAGACACAGGGCAAGGCTTTTTAATCCCTTAGCCATCTCATTAGCCTTTTTGATTTTGTTACTCTCTCTTGTAGTCTAGTATATAGGACAATGCCTAATTACGTATTGCTGTCTAGCTAAAGGCTTTCATTTAAAGCATTGAGATTTATACTTTAAGCAGTGATACTTATAGTTTAAGAAGTATACATATAAATTAAAATAGATGTAGATATAGAAGTAGATGTATGTGATAATGCAACTTTAATTATATTTAAGAAGAACTGATTTTCAATAATCTGACATTATCATTCGAATTATACACTGAAATTTCAAAAATGAGATCTTTCTGTTTTGTGGGTTTTTTTTTTTAGACACTAAAACTGTGTGTCTCAAGGTGAAATTGAACTCACCATGTAACCCAGGTAAACCTCAGACATGTGCTACTTCTCCAGTCTAGGCCCCACAAATTCTGGAATGACAGGAAAATGTCATCAAGCCTAGGAAATCTTAATACTTTCCTCCCTTCTGTGTTGCCTCATCAGGGCTTGATATGAGGGTTTATGTCTAGTTTTATTGTGTCTTGTTATGCCTTGTTGGGTTGATATACATGGGAGGCCTGGTCTTTTCTGAAATGAAATAGAGGAGTGGTGAACTGGAAGGAAGGGAGGCTGAGTTCAGGTTGTATTTTTTGGGAGAAGAATAAAGAAAAAATAAAAATAAAAAGAATGTTCTGAACAGAAGAAATAATTACTTTCTAAACCCTTGCAGTGCTTAGAACTTACCTCAGAGTGTAAGAGTTCAGTAACTCATTGTAAGTTAATTACAATGAGTATCTGACTTGTGCTGTTCTTACTATGGGTATAAAAACAATGAAAGTAACAAACTTTGCTTTTGAAATTTTGAAATTTAAGAAAGTTAAGCTTATTAAGTGCATTACAATTCATAGAAGAGATCCACATAGTAAATCTATGTGTTAATGTTATCAGTTTTTCAGCTTTATGTAGTATTTTATTCACAGCAATTGTATATATTTTAATAGCCCATGGAATCCATCCTCATGCTTGAAGAATCTCAATTTGTGAACTTTTGTGAATTATTATGCACACTAAAGGATTGGGAAATGAAGAGATAAATCGACATTTTAGCTGAAATAAAATTGTGCAGAGAAATTGGATTTTATTTATCTTCCTCAATTTGAAGGATACACAGCCCTTTATAACTGCCTAACCATAGAATAACTATTCTATCCTGAAATTAACCCACTCCATTATTCCAACACTGAGGGTGTTTCTTTAATGATTTTAAACTTGACTCTTTCGTGATTCAAGAAAGTCCAATTTGTAGCTGTCTTGTTTTCTGCTAAATAACTGTATATGTAATTTAAATAAATTACATGATGCTATGTTTTATAATGAGTCAAATTACATTTTTAAATGGGGATATTGTTTTAAAATTATATCCTAAACCATTGCTAAAACAATCATAAAGAATATTTGGCCTAATTGTTATTAGAACATATTTCTTTGCTAGTAGCATTCTACTGCTATAAATATCAGCTAGAATAACATTACATATTTCACTAAAATAATCCATTGGTACTTGATTCTTTCTTCTTTTTATTCTTTGGCTAGCCAAAAATCAGGATTATTCAGTATTTAAATTTTACTTTATTGCCTGTATATGTTTTCTCAAACTATTCTGTCTACCTAGAACACCAAACACCCTTCCATCATATGTCTGATTATATAGACAACACATGTTTCAATTTTTAGATTAACTGCTGTCTATTACTGGGCATTATCCTGTATCTCAGCATTGCAGAGTTCACTCAGTATCCACAGGTATTTTTGTGTCCTGGAAGCATTTGTTCAATTTCTGCTTTAGGCAATTGCATGGAATATTGAATTAATACTACAGATTAGGGAGTAAAAAAAGTCAAATTTTAAACATAAGGTGGTTTCACAGACCCAAATTTAAACAGAAGGTAGTTTCACAGGCCCAAGTCATAATCTTTTCCTTCCATGCAAAGTTAGCCATCTGTTGTAAATAGGTTCATAGTCTGGTTCCCTCAAGTTGTCCCTCATCCATCTGCCAAGAAGAGAGACCTTGCCAGCATGCTGGGCTCATTCAAAAAGAGCCTTACTTACAGGTTTGTGGCTTACTCTCTCTCTCTCTTCTGTCTCTCTTTCTCATCCTGATCACAGTCTTCACTTCTTCTTCTCCTCCAAGGCCCTGACCCCCACTTCCCCTCTGCTGTCCCCATTTCTGTTCCTCCATTTTTGTTCAGAAAAGGGCAGGCCTTCTATGGATATTGGCAAAACATGGCATATCAAGCTATAGTAAGACTAAGCACTTTTCCTTGTAGTAAGGCTGGGCAAAAATGCCACCCAGTATGAGGAATAGGGTCTCAAAAACCAGTAGAAGAGTCAGAGACTCCCACTCTTAGGAATCCCATAGGAGGACCAAGCTACACAACTGTAACAGATATGCAGAGGGCCTAGGTCAGTGGCATGCAGGCTTCCTGGTTGTCAGTTCAGACTCTGTAAGCTCCTATGAGCTAAGGTAGTTGATTCAAGAAGTCAAAGTATTATGTTTTATTTTCTAATCAACCAGTAAAACTGTAATGCATTTCATTACCAAACAAACCCGAATGACTGAAACTTAATGAAAATCTCGGTGTATCAAAAAGATATCTTTTGAAAATGATTTTGGGAAAGTTTTAAATTATTTGCCATTTTTCTCTGACTCATTGATTTAATATTCTAGCATCATATCTCATGTCTCTGTTGGAATTTAAGGTTGACTGAATTAAGGCTGTAAAGTTCTATTCATTCTCATTAACACTATGTTTATTTCCCTATTAAGTTCTTGAAGCAACTTTCTGACACACAACAAACATTTTGAGTAATCCTATATTCAAATAGCTTGAGCTCCATGTAAGAGAATTGAGGAATTTGACATCATGTCATCAAGTCCAAGCTAATCAACTATTGTGTGCCATTGTTTTGACATCTATTTAAAAGATGTCATTAGTGTTGTTTGATGATGATGATAGCAGTTACATAGATGTAATACAGATAGCATAGGTTCCTAAGCGCATTAAATTAGTGACTACTCTGAAGAGTATTTGACTTAGAAAAAAGTGTTCAACAAATAAATACCAACTACCATTGTCACTCTTTTAAAGCAGGATACTATCTCAATATTAAAGGATTAGTTTATAAACCTGAAACTTAGGACAACATTATATTTAAAAAGACTATCACTGTTTCTTAACCTCTGAGCCATCTCTTCAGCTCTGTCACTGTTTCTTTAGAGCAGACAGTAAGTTAAATAATTTTCTCAAGGTCATCAAGGACTTGAACAAAGAATTGCTGACTCGGGAGTCTAAAGCTAATCAGGTTGTGTTCTTGTTTCTTTTGCTGTGAGCTCAAACTCACAGAAAGAAAAGTATGACCACTAGCTTGACACTTCAACCTTCTAACTTATCACCCTAAGGCAGTGTAGAGTGTACCTTAGCTAACTGCCAAAATGGAGAGTAAAAAGAAAGGCAAACAATAACAGAAGAAAAGATAAGTGTCTCCAAAGCTCCCTCAGGAAATTTAGAAATTAAGCACAGGTATTACAATTGTAGTGTTTTTAGAAATAGGACATGGCCACACTTAGGAAATTTGCACTTGAGAACTGGCTTTTCAACTATGATTCTTATGCACTAATAAGTGAAGATGAAGAATTTAGGTATTTAAAAAAAATTCATGAAAGTATTGACATTTTTATATGCACATGTTTCAAACAAGAATGGAAAGAAAGAAAAAAATTGAATTCTTATTACCAGTAGAAAGTGAAGACATTGCCTTGTCTATGGATCCTAAGTTTCAGGTTTATAAACTAGGATCTTTCACAGGACACCAAGATAAGTACAAAAACTTTTAGCTATTGGAAGTTTTCTTAAGGTATTTTTTATGGGGACAAAGACTCTAATTATTGTAGGATCTCAGGGGAGGAATTTCTTCTGTGCTGCGATTATTGGCATTTCCACAGTAATTCTTACTGAATTTAAAGGATACCCTGGCTTATGATGGAATCTCTTAAACAATAGTATATGCCAAAATATGCTTGTGAATTATGTTCTACCTGGGTTAAATCTCAGCACTGAATTATTCTGGTAGCTGTACTCACTTGTCTAATATACTAGGAGTTTTCCATTGTCTCCCTTTTCCAGAAAAGTGAATTACATAACATTTATGATATATTGCCTGAGGTTGGAATCAGTTTACCTGAAGGCAGACTCTGAATTTCTCATAGTCAACATATGAAAAAGTCAATGGTGTCGGACTTCACACTAGTCAAGGTTAAGTCCTCACTTGCATATTTGGTGACAGAGAGATTTGTTCAAGATTCACAAATATGACTTACTGGTTTTGCTATAAAATTTTGATCTGTGGAGTCTTGAGTGTAAAACTGAAAGAAGAGTACCCATTCAAAGAAAGTTCATTGTCCCCACTTGGAGGCCAATAGAGTGAATCTATCCACTGAGCTCATACATCTAGGGGATATTGTCCTGGAGATATATTAAGAACTCTGCCTGTCAGAAGAAAGTCCAGATTATAAGGCATATTCACCACCCCTCTGTCCTTCCCCACACAGAAAAAAATTGGAAATGAGGTCAGTCTGCATCTTCCCAGTCTCCCAAAGTAGAATTTGCATCTTGTTTGGGATTCAAATGATTGCTGCCTTTTATAATTCAGCTAAACATTTAAAAATTGAAATTGGTTTTTGAAATGATGTTGTTCAATCTGGAAAGCTGAATCATATTCTAAAGTTTCACAGAAACCAATGTAATGCCATAACAACACACATTATATAAACCCTTACTACTGATATTTATAGATAGCTTTTCAAAATTCTTTTTTTAATGGAAAAGAAAGTAAAAGTTATCATTTTGCTGGATATTTTATTTTTGTGATAAGACATGATGCATTAGATTTTTGACAAGAAATACTACTGTAAGTGTATTAGACAAAGTAAAGCATGAATGTAGGGGAAAATAAACACAATATTAAAGATATCAAATTTGAACAAGATTTCTAATACTTCTTGAAATAACATAGTTTATGGAAAAAGACCTCATGAAAAAGTAAAACATAAATGAAACTCTAAATTAAAAAAATATGTAAGGTCATCAAAAAAGGGAAAATATTCAAAAGGCTGCACCAACATTCTGAATTATAAGACTATAATCTCTATTTAACTGCAATTGTAATGAGCATTGTAGTTTTGGTTTGTCCTCTGGCCATAGGTACTGAGACAATACAACTTCTTGGAGCTCTTGTTTTTACATTCTGCAGTGTTGATTGGGTCTTAAGTGTGGGTATTTTAGATGTATCAATTCAGGATGAAGACTTCACAGTCAACTTTCACTGTGTTTTGACAAGTTGTATCTTTCTGTACTGCTCTCTGTATGTTCCTTAAAGAGGCTTCTTTGATGAGAGTTGACAGCTATATTTATGTATAAGCATAAAGACATATATTCAGAATTCAATTAGGAAAGATATTGGTTTAGGAAAGTGGTAGTAGTTAGTCCTCTGATAAGATCCATGATCCATGAGCTCTCTAGCCAAGAGTAGATGTTTAGGTTTATAGTGCCAGGCATAATATTCCTCCTACTGAATGGGACTTAACTCCACTTAGGCAGTTGTTGGTTACTGCTAAGACATAAGTGCCACTACTTATCTTTACTGATGTTAAATCTTCAAATTATCGAAATAGAAATAGGGGATGAACCCCAGGACACTGGCATAGACAAGATATTCAACATGATCACAAAAAATTCACAACTGTGAAAGGCAAACCCATAGACATACAAATAACACAGAACAGCAAAATAGAGAACGGAGAAATTTCTTAAAGCGTATCATTCATATTTTAAACACTAAGTCTGAAAACAGAAAAATAAATTGAAATCAATAAGACACGAGCATCATGAGTCACAAATAAAGGAAACTCATCACATTATCAGTTTATTTCCTCCCTATTGAGATATATCTTTCATTATTCTACCCATCAGTCCTGCCCCCAAATTGTCCAATCCAACTCTTCATGTTCTCATACCTCCATCCACTACCGCTCACCCCCAGTTTACCCAGGAGATCGCTATATTCCTCCTTCCTAGGGAAATCCATGCATCTCTCTTTGGCTCCTTCTTGTTACCTAGCTTTTCTAGGACTGTGGATTGTAGCATGGTTATCCTTATGGGAGCTCACTGACAGTAGACTGACAGCTAGGGAGCATGCATGGGACTGACCTAGGCCCTCTGCATGTGAGTGACAGTTGTTTAGCTTGATCTGTTTGTGGGGCTACTAACATTGGAATGAGGATCTGTCTCTGGTGCTTGAGCTGGCTTTTGGGAACCCAATCCTTGAGGTCCATTGCCTTTCCCAACTTTGACACAAGGGAGGAGATTGGTCCTGCCACAAGTTGATGTGACATGATTTGTTGACTGCCATGGGAGGTGTGCCCTGAATGGAGGTGGAGTAGGAGTGGATGGGAGATGGGTAGTAAGGAGGTTGGAGGAGGGAACAAGTAGAGAGAAGGAAGAGGAATTTGTGGCCAGTATGTAAAATAAATGAGAAAAATGTGATAAAAAACAGTTTATTCTCAGTGTGAATTTCAAAGATCCAGTAGATCCTGAAACAATACACTGCATGTTATAAAAGACTATGAATGCAATAAAACTATATGCCATGGTTGTGGGAGAATGAAACATTTCTCTGATATAAACAGCTGAAAGAATTCATGTTAGCTAATTTTGCCCTAAGAGAATATTTCAGATGGAAGAGAGGAATAAGCATAGTCAAAATACTGAAGAAATAAAACAAATGAAATTATTATTACTGGAACACAAAATATTACTAAGAATACAAACAGAAAAAATGACTGCAATCAACACACATCTCTTAAAATGAAAACTTTAAATATTAATGATCTTGATTTGCCAATCAAAAGGTACAGGGTATCTGAATTGATTTAGAAACAAAATCCATCTTTCTGTTGTATAAAAGAAGCTCATTTTATTTTTAAAGATAGGGATTACTTTGATGTGAAAGGCTGGAAAATTGTTCCAAGTAAGCAAGCAGGTGGTACTATTCTAATACATGGCAAAATAGACCAAACTAAATCAGAATAGATAAAGAAAGACACTTAATTAAAAATCAATCTAACCAAAGTAGGAATTAGCCAAGAAAATATTACAGTGCTAAATATTGTACACTAAACTCTGATACTTTAATTTTATTAAAAAACAACAAAAAATATACTACTAGAATTAAGGACACTGATTAATGTGGTGATATATTATTTATGCTCTATTAAAGCTTGCCTGAGGGTCCACAAAGCAAAGTCAGCCACAAACCATAGAAGCCAGGCATACACCTTTAATCCTTAGACTCTGGATTAAGAGGTAGACAGATCTCTGTTGGTTCAAGACCATACTGAACTACACAAAAATGATTCAGTACTAAAGAAAAACAGCTCACACAAAGATAATCTCAGCACTTGGGATCACACACCTTTAATTGCAGGATTCATGAAAGGTATTTAAAACAGAAACAGGGTCTCAGAGCTGGCATTCATTCTCTAGTCACATTGAGGATAGGAAGATACTGAAGTCTCTAGTCATGTTTAGGAGAGCATAGAAATCCGAGGCTTGGAGAAGATTTTTGTGGATCAGTCCTTTCTGCCTGAGTTAGTAGTAAGAGACAGTGGCTTTCTTCCCCTTGTTTCTTCCCCATTTGATTCTTCCTTCCTTCCTTCTTTACTTTCTTCTGTCCTTCCTTCTTTCCTTCCTTCCTTCCTTCCTTCCTTCCTTCCTTCCTTCCTTCCTTCCTCTCCTTGCCACCCATCTATGGGTGACTATATGTGGCTAGCATATCACTAATATAACAAATTTATCAGTAATTCTAAGATGTGAAAACATGGGTGGATTTAACTCAGCAGGCATAATGCTTGCTAAGTGTGCATAAAGTCTGGGGTTGATATTTAACACTACATAAGCTAGGCATGGTTAGCTCTTGCCTCTAATCTTAGCACTCAGGAGAAGGTAGTAGGAGAATCAAAAATCAAGGTCATTTTTGGTAACTTATCTGAGTTGGGTCCCAGTTTGTCATACACAAGACCCTGTCTTAGCAAACAATTAAAATTGATTTGCCCCTTTCAGACTGTATCCATATAAACATATATACTTAGAAAGTAAACAACTGAGTCTGTCATATCCTTTGGGATAGGACCTAGGCCCACCCCCTTGTGTCTAGGCCCAGAGAGTATCCCTCCATGTGGCATGGGCTCCCAAAGACTCTGAAGATCGGCTATGGAATTACTCACCCTCCTGGGGTAGCAGAAAGGGTATGGGATAGGTAGGGTGTTAGTTGGGGGAGGCAGGTAGGAGAGGGGGAAGAAGGACCTGGGATTGACATGTAAAATAATCTCCTTTCTAATTAAAATAAAAATTAAAAACAAATCCTATATATTAAAAAAGAAAGTAAACAACTGATATTTGTCAGAAAGATTTTCCTTCCATTTAGACAGCATTTAAAAATGTACCTCTTCCACTTCTAAGTAGCTAACAACTTAACTTCTAATAAGAAATCTCTAATAACCATCTCTTCTTTGCAAATGATTGAAATCACTGTTGAAAGCATTGTTAATTTTTAATGTGTTTCTTTCCCCAAAAGTTAGACTAACTTTTAAAAATCCAAGACAGAAACTGAAATGGATGTTATCCCATAGACAGATGGCATCAACTGAAACTTTTTTTCCTTCAAGGTGATTGATGTAATTTTCTATTAAAGTGACCTTAGCTAGAAATGTTTTCCATGTAATGATTTCCTGTCCTTTTGGCTCAGCAGCCAGTACAGAAAAAGTGGCTTACGTCTGTTTCAGCCACTTGATGTTAAACCAGCAAGAAATGTTGACTGCACAGCAAGCATAACTGAGTTGTCATGTGACAGCAAATCCCAATGTCTTCTGTCTTGATCTTCTCACAGAACATCACGATGGAATCATAATGAAACCTGACTTCCATATTCTACAGTTATAGAAGAAACACTCAAAATTGAAGAACAGGTCAACATAATCTGTCCAATGCAGAGTGATCCACTTATGTACACATTGACTGTAAGAACAATACACCTGGATGACCCTGACCCCGCCCCCTAACAATGGGGCACTCACCTGCCATGCATTGCAGCCTGTGAGGTGCAAAACCCCAGTGCGCATATGCAACCTTTCTTTTAAAAGGTCCTGCCACCCATCCCTTACTCTCTTCCTTTGGCTCCTCTTGGGTTGGCTGACTACCCATCCCCTCTCTCTGTTTCCCTGCTCTCTCTCTCTATGGCGACCGGCCATGGCGGTCAGCCATTTACCCTGTTCCTCTTCTTAGTCTCCCCATTCTGCCGGCCCTTATAATAAACTTATAGTCAATATGTCTATCTCAGCAATTTCTCTTTTCTTCTTTTTAAACAAAAGAATAACAATGACCAAATGGTTGCAGTGTAAAAATTAGAAAGAATTAAACAAAGCAGAGGGTAAGGATGGTGTGGTGAATGTATTGGGCATATAATCCATACCACTTGGAATAGTTTATCAGTCTTGGTTTGCTGATTTGTAATTCCCACCACCTCTCATGAGTAAGAGGGTGTGTATGCAAGTGTGTACATATACGAACATTTTACTTTGATACCTTTGCTGTAATTTGCCAGGTCTTTTATCTTAGGTTCTGTTTCCTAGATTTTTCCTCATTTTGTATCCTATCACTTCTCTAGAGGTCAGTCCCTGGTTGTATTTTTGAAATCTCACAGCCAACTTCTCTGTTAATTTACCAGTTATCCTTTTCTCCATTCAATGTGTTTATAACCTTAGATAATGGAGAGTAACACACAACACCACTAACTTTGTTTTCAGAATGGCTTTAGTTTTAATTGCAAAGTAGTTTCTTTTCAATTTATCAGATTAGATGGTCATCAATCTGATTAAAGGGGAAGGCCAATTTAGGCACCCTCCCCACTATTGCTAAGAGCTCCAGGAGTCCAGTTGGAAGAGGGGGGATTATATGAGCAAAGGGGTCAAGATCCTGTTGGGGAAACCCACAGACACTGTTTACTCTAGCTAACAGGAGCTCACTGATTCTGAACTGACAGCTGTCAAACCTGCATATGACCAAACTAGGCCCTCTGAATATGTGTGACAGTTCTGTAGGGCCACTGGAAGTGGGTCCAGGATTTATCTTTGGTGCATGAAGTAGCTTTTTGGAGCCCATTCCCCATGGGGGATACCTTGCTCAGCCTAGATACAGGGGGGAAGGGCTTACTCTTGCTTCAATTTGATATACTAGACTTTGTGTTCCAGAGCCATGTCTTCAGGACTGTGAACGGAGCCAGCAGTACAGTCCTGGGTCCGATTCTGAGTGGAGGTGTGTGGACTAGGGAAATTTAATTACCCAACTATGCTAATGATGAGACAGGAAACACCATATCATCTCAGGAGGGCTCCCAAATGACACCAAGCAGCCACAGTTTATTGAGAAGTCCATTTAAATAGTCCTCCAAGGGCAGGGACAACATCAGGAAGCATCTATCATAATGCATATCGCTAATATCAAGTGATTCTGTTACCTAAACAACTCTTGGTCACGTAGGCAGTCTTCAGCCCAGGTATGGGCCTACTCAAGGCTTAAGCTACAGAGATGAAAATTAGGAGGCATATCATCCTGAGGCCATGGTAAAAAGTAACAGCCTAGTATTAATTAACAATACAATGGTGACCCGGAGCTTCCTGGCACTGTTGCTGTTTACAGCAGCTAGAGACTGGGACCCAAAATATTCCATAACAGAGATATTTGGTCCTCCACAACTTTGTTGACTCCCAATGCAAGGCCTTACCCTTACTGTGGAGTGGATGGGGATTTGGGTAGGGGGAAGGTGGAGGGGAGTGGGAGAAGTAGAGGGAGGGGGAACTGTGGTTGATATGTAAAATAAAAAACTTTTAAATAAATAAAAATTTAAAAATTAAACAATCAATTTATTAGATTAGCCTGTGTTTGCTGTTTTCTTATCTATTGTGGCCTCATCTATTAGGATGTGACAGGATGCGATTCTTAGCTTTTGGAGAAGTTTCTTTAGGAAATAAAGTAGAAGTTATAGGTACAAGTCAATAGCAAGATCTGTTTTCCAGGAGAGATCTGTAAGAGAAGTTATTATGATCTCTACTTACATAAAGTACCTGTGGGCAATAATTTAAACATAAACTGTTCATGCTAGAGCAAGTGTGCCTACCTTGTCTTTTAACATTTTTAATTAAAAATTTTAAATTTTGTGCATACAGTATATTTTGACTCTATTGTTGTTGCTGTTTTTTTCTGGGTTTTTTTTTTTTGAGAGAGAGAGAGAGAGGAAATGTGAAGTTCGGTAGAGAGTGGGATATGGAGAATATAGGGAGAGTTTATGAAGGGAAAGAATATGATCAAAACATCCTCAGCTGGCTTTCTTATAGAACCAGGGCCATCATCCCAGGAATAGCACTGACTGTAATGTGCTTTGCCTTCCCCAATATATCTCTAAGGAAAAGTCCTACAGGCTTACCTATAGTATGATCTTATGGAGGTATTTTCTTAATAGAGGTTCTTTATTCTCAGATGCCTTTAGCTTGTGTCAAGTTGACCTAAAACTATATAAAATATCTAAGATTGATTATAGAAAATTATAAAGATGATAAAGTTGAAATAAATATCTCCTGATATATAACTTCCTGTATTTATTGTTTGAAATTTGGCAGCTTGAGCCTCTATTTTTAGTATATTTTTAAAAGCATAATTAGAAACTTTCAATACAGAAATAATATTAGCAAACCATTTAAAAGTTTGTTGTTTGACAGGAGGTTCACATTAGATCCACCAGGACACTAGTTTAGCCCTAAGTCCCCCAACCCTGCTGTTACCCCCTCCCTAATCTCACTCATGCATGTATATTATGTTGACTATGTTTCTTATAGCTAAATCACTATTTGTGACAAACCATCGAATTAGGTTATTTGGGTATTAAGTGGATCTATCCCTGTAGTAACTAGAGTACGATTGTTAAGCCCTGTTAGGGAGGAACAGATACATTCATTCACTCTTTGACTTTCAATTGGACTGTGGTGGAGACATGAGGAAGATGTGGTAAGAGGTAAGCCTGCTTTCTACTGGGTACCTTCCTATCCTGAAGATATGATCTTTTTATTGTAAAGGGAAGGCTTGATACAAATACTTTTGAGAACATATTATGAAATACATGTATGTACATGATTTTCTAAAATAAATTTCTAAAATGATTTTCTACTGTAATTCTTGACATTTTAACTTTGGTGGTTTTTTCCTTCTGTTTTTAAAACACTGTTCTGTATGATTCAATGCATATCATAAATTCTCCTTTTGACAACACAAGTTTCATGAAGGGTATTTGAAATTACAGCCTTTGGAAATTATAGTATAATTTTATTTTGTGTTGCTGTTTTTATTTTTTATTGAAAAAACATTTTTCATACAATGTATTCTGATTATAGTTTCCCAAATGCCTGCTACTCCCAAATCTCCCTCACCTTACCACCCACATAAATCCACACCATTTCTTGCTCTCTCTCATTAGCAAATAAACAGGCATCTTTTAAAAATGAAGAAAACATGTATAAAATAATATTCAAACAAAACTCAATAGGACAAAACAAAATAAACAGAAAACAAAAAATCAAAGAAAAAGCACAATAAACACATGTAGACAGAGAGACACACAAATCGGCAAACAGAAATCAAATAAAAACACAAAATCAGAAACCTTCCTATACAAACAAATGACATCTTGACCAAAGAAAATAAATGCCCAAAGTATCATGAGACTAAACAAAGTAAAAATAAAAAAACTATCAGGAAATGCTATTGAGTTTGTTTTGTTTTGTTCATCTACTGCTGGACACACAACCTAGCCCTTAGAATGGTTTGTCCTCCTTGTAAGACTCCATTGGAGAAATTTTTCCTGAACTCATAGTATTTAGATAGCTTACAGGTACAATTTTCTAAGAAATAAAAATGAAATGGTACTATTTACAAACAGTTTTCTTTTGAAATAGATTATACTAACTCCATATTCATTCCTCTTATAAACATAAATAGTTTTGGCTACAAATTCTATAATTAGGATTGGCAAGGTGGGTTCATTACTGTTTAATCTGAAAATAAGTATCTTATCAATGAAAGTAAAGAACTTGGATTGGTCCTTTGACATGGGTCTAAATAGAGAAAATTATGTTAGAGTGACAGTCTCTGTTTTTTCAAGAATAGCTCTTACAATGTCAGTCTGAAACCAAGACCCCAAAATTTACAATTGGCAAACACAGCAGCATTTCTCTTTAAAAGCTCTTGTTTCAAGGAATGTTAGCCTCCTTCCTAACCCTCATATATCTCTAGGAAGTAGACTTTTTAAAGTGCAAGATACTCTTGAGATATATTTTGTTCTTAATGAGAATATGCTTTTTTTTCTTTGATTCACAACACATTATTCTTACCAGTTAATAATCTCTGTGGATTCTGTGCCTCCTTTTCAGTTGTGAGCCTCACATTTCCTCTGGTCTGACAAATCACTTTGGAGACTTCCTTATTGTATGCCAAATGTCTCTACACACAAAATGAGACTTCATACAGTCCAAATATCTCAGGCCTTAAAATAGAATTGTGTTCGCCAATAACTGGATACTAAATTGTTGGTAGATTGTTTCCTTTCCACCCAAGTACATAGCGAGCTTCACTTAATAGTCCCTTCCTTAATCAGCTTTCTGATATTGTCTTTTGATTGTTTAAGTGAGCTGCATAATCAGTAAACTTTGCAATTTGAAAATTTTAGATGCACATGATTTTGCAAAGAATGTTCTTGAATGGAATAGAAAAGAGATATGCAGTCTTACTGGCTTTAAGAAACTTAAGGAAACAAGTATTGGTTTCCTCTTTGTCCAAATCAGATGCAAGTATAAGCAAACAATGCTGTATCTCTACTTAGGCTATGTTAATCATAACAATATTAGTTGTAAGTCTTTGATCCATTTTTTTAACTATATACTCTCACTGTGAGGCGCTAATATTAGAAATCTGATTTGTCTACTGCTACAATTCTAAGTAGCAGGTTCTGGTTATTTATCTTCTTTACAACTGGCCCACTGTTCCTGAATTCATTTTTATCACTTTTAATTTAATCTTTTAGAACAGCCATTTTAATCTTTAAGATCACACCATTCCCCCTTTTTGTTTCTTCTCAAAGCCCTTAAAAACCTCCCTCAATTGAGTTGTCTTAACTTTGTTTAGGTGGTGGTCCTCCTTTTGTGAAATGATATCACACTCTCCCCTTTCTGCTCATTCATTTTCCATTTGCAATGCAACTCACAGTACTTTGGCATCTGTGTCAGACAAAGATAAACAACTAGAGTCAATTTCAATTTTCATACTCCTGAAATAAAATCTTAAAGCAATACATTTTATTGGATAGACACATAAATTATTTGAATTAGTTGAAGCTTCTAGTTTCCTTCTGTAGGACCAGTCACCCTCACACTGCCTGACCTCTGTTTCTAAGATTTTAACATGAGCATTACTTCACATGCCACTTATATAGTGATGATTTCTTGTATAGTGTTATAAGGTGTTCTACTGGAACAAAGACCACCCCTTGTTATGATAAATCTTTCTACCAAAAGCCACCGAGCCCCACCCGCATGTGTGTGCTTTACACCAGTCGTCGGCCCGAGTTAGGGCCCCAATTAATACACAGAAACTTGTATTAAGTTCAAATGCTACTTGGCCAATGACTAGGATTCTCATCTGTTAGCTCAGTCTCAATTATCATAAATCTCTCTATATATATTTTTGGTTTTTTTTAGGACAGGGTTTCTCTGTGGCTTTGGAGGCTGTCCTGGAACTAGCTCTTGTAGACCGGGCAGGTCTCGAACTCACAGAGATCTGCCTGCCTCTGCCTCCCGAGTGCTGGCATTAAAGGTGTGCGCCACCACTGCCCAGGCAATTCTATATATTTTATAAGACTTATCTTCTTGCCAGTGGATCACATTGCGCTGCTGGAGGAAGAGCAGAGGGGAAAAGGGGCACTTCCTGTTTCTCCTTGCTTAAATACGAGTCTTCTTGCTATGTCATTTCTGGCCTGGATCACCACATCTCTACTACATTTCCCAGAATCCCCTTTGACTCCTAGTGCTTTCTAACTTGCTGTTTCATTGGCCAAACAGTATTTTATTCAATAATCAATAAGATGAACATACACAGTACATTCCCCATCAACCCCTTCATAGATTGACCTGTGAATTCTTTTCCCTTGATCTGGCATTCTAGATTCTGAAGAATACCTTCATGTTTATCATTTAGATTCTAACCCCTAAGAACAACAGACAAATTACAATAGATTGTATAAAGTGTCTCTTATCCTTAACTCAGTGCATTAAGTGAAACAGTGTGTGTGAATTATTGAATTGCATATAAGTAGAATGCTTGTTTGAAATATAATAGGACATCATGACATCAAGGCTGATGACCATGCTACAGCTCCAGGGAAGAAAAATCGTAGACCCTGGAAACCACACACAACATGGAGCCTCCCTAGCAATTATCATCTGTACCAATATTCCTTACTTATAAAATTCTCTTTTGTGTACCTGGATTTCTTGTTCTTGTATTGTTCTTGTATTGAACACAGGTAGTGATGAATATATTAGCTAATGCTGATGTTTCTTAAATTGCTAGAACTTGAATAAATCTAATTTTAGATTCTTGCTAAGTATTTCTTCAGTATGTGTTTTCAGATGGTAAGAAGATAGACTAGTTATCCAGTATGAATATGCTTCTTAGTTCAAATATTGGTCTACAGACTGTCATAATCTTCTCACTTAATGGATATACCACCAGTATGCATATAAGAGACAAATACAAGCATTGGATAGACAAATACTGGATGTAGATATTAGACTGGATATCTTCAGCCATATGTCCGTCTGCAATATATCTTGACCCATGATTTCATTCAACTATTATAACAATATTAATATTAACAAGTTCTCTATGAGAGACTATTTCATCTGCATTTGCCCCATTCCATTCCACATCATGTATAAAATTTTGTGATTTCCATTTCTTTACAATTTCTTGTTAAAACTCTCTTTAACATTGATATTGATCTAACTTTATCTATAATTCAAGTCTCAAATATTCCACTTTCTTTGTACTTTAACAAATTTATGCTTTGACAAATCCATATATGAATAAAATATATTTAGGCAATATCTACCCTTACCCTCCACTCTTACTCCTCCTGGAACCACCTTCACACTCTTTTCTACATGCATGTATTCCTTCTCCTACTGCCTTACTTTTCCCCCTAAATTCAATTATTAGGAACCATCCACTCAAGCATGGAAATGGGAAGCCTACTATGGGTAACAGTCCTATAAAAAATATAGACATTTCCTTCCTTGGTGGGAATCAGCTGTAAATACTTGCCCACATAAGTGTAGGGTGTTTTTTTGCCCCTTTTATTTTGATACTGGATAGTTGAATGGCTTGATCTTTTGAAGGCATTATTCTATTGAATCCAGGTGGTATGAGTGCCATGACTGTATCATGTCCAGAACATATTATTTCCCCGCAATCTTTTACTATCTATGGATTTTACAATATTCTTTCCTACTCTTCCATTATGTTCACTGAATCTTTAGGTAGAGTAATTTGATACAGATCTATTATTAAGAACTAAGTGCTCCACAGTCCCTTATTCCCCCAAATTTAAGAAGTTATGTGTCTCTGTATAGGCTGCTTACTGCTCCATAAATAAACTTTCCTGAGGAGAAGTGAAAGTTACACTGGTCTAAGGGTTTAAGAAGAAGAATTTAGAAGGCAGGTGGATAATATACCTTTATAGAAAAATAACAGCAATAGGCCTATGACCTCTGTAACCATGAGATCATAAATAGGTTTATAATACCAAGCAAAAGCTACCTTTTTTGAATAGTACATTGATAAGGCTAAAAATCCCTTGGCTATCCCAATAACATTCAGGTCAGTTATGCACCAAATAGAGAAACTACCATGAGTGGTCAATACTGGAATGCACATGATTCATAGCTGTTGAACTCTTGAGGGTTTTTCTCCCTGAGCAGCCTACAGAGGAACTTCTGGCAGTGTGAAATCTTTTCATTATGGCAGAAGCTCCCAGGTCAGTAACAATTTGACTTCAGCATGTCCTGTGACCAAATATTTGATGTTTTGTACAGTGGGGTTTTACCATCAAATTATGATTGGTAACCAATAGTAACAACAATAAGCTATTACTTATTTATGTGTTTATTTATTTATTTGAGTCTGTGGAACCCATTGACATACAACTACAAAGGTATGTCAGTTATATTCATTCATTCCTTAATGTTTGAGTCAGTTTTTAATCTTATCAGCCTAGCTAAACTAAACTATCTGCTTTGTCATCACATATTATTTTACATGAGGATCTAAAGAAGTTATATTTAAAAACATCAAATAATGAAATGTCTTTGTATCCACTGAAAGTTAAGACTGTTCATAGCCAAAGAAAGGTCTGATTTATCTTTGTGTATATGTGTTTTAGCACATGCATGACACTGTAGCTACCAATAAATACATCTTAATGTCAATTGACATTTAATGTATTTGCTATTGCAGTTATTGCCTGCATTTTTGATGGTTTAGGAGCTGGTCTTCTTTTTCTTGCAATATACATCTGGAGTGATAATAAGATTGGTTTGCCTAATGCAGTTTGCTTACTAGAACTCTGTGATGAAATGATTCCCAAATTGTAAGTTAGAAATTGAATTACAGAAAGATTAATTAATGTATACAAAGCCACAAAGCCATCAATTAGAAGAGCCCAGATTTATATGCAACATTTTTAAAAATAACCATTCAAGAAAATAATAGTTTTTAATGTATTGTATGTTTCTTTGGAAAATAAAATTTTATTTTTGCCTGATTTATTTTATAAAAAATCCTTTATTTAACATATACATAGACCTTTATTTCTATGGCTATCAAAACAATAAAATTAGAAGTAAGCAAGAGTTCTTACATTACCATGGCATTAATTATTGTAGTTAAACTGATGAAGAGAGGTTATATGATGCAGAAAACTTACAAACAGTTCTGGAAATGTATTTTCTTCCACTCATGTTTATTTGGAGGCTTACAAATTTTATCTTCAAAACCTCCTATAACTTTATATTATAATATGACACTCTGCTTTGATTTTCTAGATCACAGATGGTCACATGACAATAACTTACATAGCTTCTGCTTCTATGGCTCAGCAAAGTAAGTATGAACCAATCTAAATCTCCTCTTTTTATTTATCTTTTTTTTTTTTGCATCCATTCCTGCTTTCTCTTGTTTTTATGTGATTTTGTTTAAAAATATTCCCAATATTATTGGTACAATGTCCTCAATATTCTCTTTACTTTCTTTTGATAATCATTTTTTGCTCCCTTTCAATAAAACCTGGCCCAGGCGACTGGTCTACATAAAAATTCTAATTCAGAGAAATGTTTATTAATAATTGAATCTGTCATAATATCTTAGTCTTTGAATGTTACAAGAAATACATGAAACATTTTATGAGCTCTAGCCCAGGCCATTTTAATACTCTAGGCACATGTTATAATCCATGGTTTATGTACATCCAAAGTTTTCTTCCTTGTGTTTCTCTGTCTCTGTCTCTCTGTATGTCTCTGTCTCTGTCTCTATTTCTCTGAGACAGGGAATTTCTATTATGTCTCTGTCTTTATCTGTCGGGCTGTCTGTCTCTGTCTGTCTGTCTCTCCCTCTGAGACTGGGTAGCATTGGAGGTACTGTAACTACTTGTTTACACCTCCCTGGCCTTGAATTCTCATAGATCCACCTGCCTCTGCCTCTGCAGTGCTGGGATTGAAGGCTTTCCTAACTACTCTCAACCTCAAAGCTTCTTACTTAACAAATGTGACCACATGAAACTAAAATCTTCTGTAAGGAAAAGATAGAGAGGCATCTCACAGAAAGGGAAAATACTTTTACCAACTCCTCATCCAATAGAGGACTAATATCAAAAATACATAAAAACTTCAAAAAACTAGATGTCAAATACCCAAATAATGCAATTAAAATGAGGTACTGGTATAAACAGAATTCTCAACAGAGGAATTTCAAATGGCTAAGAAACACTTAAAGAAATGTTCAGCATCCTTAGCCATCAGGAAAATGCAAATCAAAACTAAGATCAATAATATAAGTGACAGCTCATGCTGGAGAGCCTGTGGAACAAGGGAAACACTCCTCTACACTCCTACAGCCTCTATGGAAATCATCGTGACAGTTTTTCAGAAAAATAGTAATCAATCTACCTCAAAATCCAGATACACCACTTTTGGGCATATACCCAATGGACACTCCAACATAACATAGGGTCCTGTAATGAAAAGTCTTTCCACTATCTGCCAGCGCCCCACCACCACATGGGTGACCAAAATAACACACAGAGACTTATATTAGGTATAACGCTTCCGGCTAATGACAAGTAATTCTTACTAGTTAGCTCAGTCTTAATTGTCAACCATAACTATTAATTCATATACTTTATAAGACTTATCTTATGGAGGATGCCGTCAGAATGCTTCCTGTCTTCCTGAGATCGCATGGCAGCGCCACAGAGAGAAGGAGGAAGAGAGCGACTTCCTGCTTGTCCTTGCTTATATTCTGAGTCTCCCTGCTATGTCACTTCCTGCGAGGATCATAAGATTTTACTACATTTCCAGAATCCTCCTCAACTCCTAGTCCTACCTGTCTCGCTTTCCTATTGGCCAACATCACTTTATTTGTCAACCAATAAGACACACACATACACAGAAGGACTTCCCCCATCATCTCCTCTTTTCTGTCTAAATAAAAAGAAGGGTTTTGCCATTAACATAGTAAAACATATAATAAAAGAGTTATCAAGTAAGAACTATAGTTACAATATTTAGTCCATTAACATTTAGCAAGATCTAAAAAAACCATTCTATCATCTATCCTATCTTTGTGAGTCTAAAGTCTTATATGTAGCTTATCTTTTATAATAACTAAAGAAAACTATAACCATAACTATCTGTCTTCAACTCCATCAATGATCACAGAAGAATAATATATAAACTCTAGAATTGACAGGGACATCACCTGGACAGTCACCCAAAGTTCCTCTGTAATGTTGGGGTATCCATCTTCAGGAGATAGTCCACACTTCTCCATGAAGCAGGAACCCTTCAAGACTGTCTTGTTTTGCAAGTTTAGCAGTCAATTTCCTGTGGGTCCTGCATGTCCAGTTTATGAGCAACAAACAGTCAAGGCAAGAGCAGTTTCTTGCCCAAATGGCTAATCTTGCCATGTTGAAGGCAAACTCCATAACGAGTTTCTTTAATGCCCATCTTCCTCTCAGACATAATTGGTGTGCCAGGAGCAGTTGTGTCTCACTGTCAAGAAAAACCCTAAACCATTTAAATGCCATATATTCTGTAGGTCTTTGAAAGGTTTGGAGAATATCTATCCAATTCAAATACATCTTTGTAAATCTAGAAAACCTAATTAACCTAATTTTAAGTTCTGACTATTATAGGTGACTATACAATCTGTATTTAATTATGCATTATATTTTAAAAGATTTGTGTAAACATAATTCCTAAACAGGAGGAGACATATAAGTAACAAAATTGCCCTTAAATTTGTATCAAAAAATGAAAATCCATACCAATACAAAGTTGTAACGATAAATCTTTCTGCTGCCTGAGTTCTGCCCGCTGCCATGTTAGGCCCCAAGTAACACAGAGAGACTTATATTAGGTACAATGCTACTGGCCAATGACTAGGTTTTCTTATCTGCTAGTTCAGTCTTAATTATCAACCATAACTATTATAAACTATATATTTATAAGATTTATAGAGGATGCCAGGTTTTCATCCTGTCTTCCTGGAGGTCACATCCATCTCTATATCCTATTTCCCATTTTTCCTTTTAAAAGAGATTGACTACCATTTATAACCAACCTCATTTAAATGAAAACAAACATTTATAAACAATATTTGTGAATTTGGGCGTTAGTCATTCCAAACTACTTCCTGCTGGTTGGGGGTTATGTCCATATGATGGGGATCATGATAAAACACAGAAGTCCTCGCTGTAGTAGTCTATGCCTGCATCAACTCAGCTGTTTTGGATGTAGGATCAGTTGGGCCACTGCTTCAGGGGGTCTTGCTAGGTCAAACCATATTAGTCTGGAAGGATTCCAGAGCTTTCCATTTTTTTGTGAAAACACAAGCAAAAACACTTCCCAAGTAACCTTTCCTTATATTTAAATTTAGAAGTCAAAGCATTTTTAAAATGTATAAGTTGGATTAATTTAGCAGCAGTTATAATCAAATATCTTTTAGCAGCAGTAACTCTTTTCCTTGGCAATCAAACATTTTAAAAACAACAATATAGCATATAATATCCAAACTGTGTATTTTCCATCTTCACATGGCTTTTTATTATTCTATTTATTTTACTTCCTATTTTAATTTTTCTTGAGACAGGGTTTCTCTGTGGAAATATGCCTGCCCTTGCTTCCTTCAGCAAATCCTACCAGCATATGCTGTGAGGAGCCGCACTCACATTCGCCATTACAAGATGGCGCTGACATCTGCTGCCGGATCAAGTAAACAACGTTGGTATGCATGTGCTCAGTGTTTTTCCACTGCCTAGCCCCGCCTATTCCATGGCGTCATATAGGGTGACGAGTCATGCACCTATCCCAGCTGTACACGCATCGCTCAGAGTTTGTGAGCCTTTATTAGGGGACGGGATTCTTGGCTCAGGGTCTCCACTTTTGTAAGCTTATGCTCTCTCTCTCAAGACGCATAAAAGCTTTACTGCAGAAGGATCCGAGTGTCCTGTGTTGTTCTTGCCGGCAAGACAATCGCGCGGGACAATATGCCATCCCAGCAGCTTCTTTTTCTTTCTTCCTTCCTTCCTTCCTTCCTTCCTTCCTTCCTTTCTTTCTTTTAGTTACTTTAACCTGTTTCTCTTCTCTCACAAGCCTACATATATTTTTAAACACAGTGTAAACAGTTTAGAGGTTTTTCTTCATCTGAATCTATCTTTACTGTAAATCTTTACCTTTTGTGGCCATATAGTCTTTTGCCTGTTAAACAATGCTAAAATTAAAGCAGTGTCTGTTCTAGCCACTGTCTTTACAAGATGTCGGGCATATGTTTATTGCTAGCAGTGAGAGTTGTGCTCACTGCCTTGTTCTATGCTGCATTAAGCAGCATGCTGCCGGATTGGAGATGTGGTCACTGCCACTGCCAGCTGCAAGTACACGCCATTGAATTGTTAGCAAGACCTCTACAGAGCCTTGTAGGTTTTTGCCACTTATGCTGAGTCAGGAAGCCTCTCTTAAAGGAGCTGCAAGCCTCTGCCTGTCTCTGGCAAACAGTGACAACCTGAGAAAATGCTACAGAACAAAGAAGTCCTGCTTGCCTCTGTTCTTTTGCTTCTAAAAATCCTTTTTAAAGCTTCTATAAAGTTTTTATGCGGAAGTTAGTAAAAACCATGTCCTGACACTTATTCAACTATGTGTATTGGGACTTTATTCATAATAACCAGAATCCCAAAACACCCTAGATATACTTCAACCAAAGAATGGATAAAGAAAATTTGTGACATTTACAAACTGGAGTGGTACTCACCTGTTAAAAACAAGGGCATCATGGAATTTGCAGACAAATTGATGAAACTGGAAAAAAATTTCTCCTGAGTGCTGAATCTCTAGTCCCAGAAAGACAATTATAGTATATGTTCATTTATACATGGATATTAGTCATTAAGTAAACCAAACTATAAGCCTTAGACACAAGAGGTTAGGTAAAGAGGAAGGCTCCAGGGGAACATCATGAATCTCCTTGACAAGGGGAAATAGAATAGAGTTCGAAGGTTGAGTGGGGGTTGGTGGAGACTGGAGCAGGAAGGATCAGGTATGAGAGAAGATGTGATGGGGAAAGAGAGTACAGTAAGAGATATCTGGAATTAGGGTACTCTTGGGGGCTGTATGGAAACTTAGTTCATTAGAAATTTCCTGGAATTTCTCCCGTTGATCCTACTGAGGACTCCTGCTCATGAGGGTTATAGAGTCTTAACTGGCCATCTCACATCATGGCAAGTTTACTAGTGGTAAAATCGGGTTGCATGTACTTGAGTTGTTGGTCCAGGGGTGACCTATAGAGATCCTAATAACTCAAGCTGATATTGGGACAGAGGATGACTCTGCAAAAAGACAGTGGGGCCCCATTGCTGACAAAGACATCCACACAGCTTATTGAGTGTGGAGAGGTAGCACTGATGCTTCCATGGAGCCTTCAGCACTATATTTTAGTTTCTTTGGTGTGGCAAGATGCAGTGCAACCTACTCAAAGAGAAACATGATACACAACTCAGTCACAAAACCTTTGACCTACATTGTGTCTCGCTTGGAAAATGTGCTGGGGCAGTGGTGGAACAGAATTTGTGGGAATGGCCAACAAATGTCTTATAAAACTTGAGCCCACTTCAGGACAGTTAAGTCCATGTTGCACATTGATTGGATGGCTAGGGACTGGAGACTGGATAGCTCAGGGACAGAGGGTAGAAACAAACACATCTGGAAAAAAAACAAAAAAGTTAATGAAATGGTCCCTAATAATATTTTGTTGTGCTTATAGATCAGTTCCATTTCTAGTTGTAAGCAGAGAGGTCTTCCAGGAAACAGATAGAAGGGTTGCCGAGATCCACAGCCAAACATTATGTGGGGAGAGGGTCTAAACTGGAGGTCTGCATCTGATCTCTCCAGTCAGAGCTCTGGGAATCATGTGGAAAATAGGGTGGAAAGATGGCAGCAGTTGGAGGGGATAGAGTACACCTGAGCTACATGGTCCATTGACTGGACTAAACATAGCCCATATGTGCTCACAGAGACTGAGGTGGTAAGCACAGGGCCTACATGGGTTTGTAGCTGTTCCCTTAGTGTTTTGTAGGACTACTAACAATGGGAGTGGGTGTGTCACTAGCTCCTTAGCCTATTCTTGGGATTCTTCTTCCTGATGAGTTGGCTTGTCCAGTCTTAGAGCGATGCCTTGTCTTGTGTTTTGTTTTTTCTTATTTGATTGTTGTCTGCTGGAGATCTGCTCTTCTTTGAAGAGATAAGGAAAATGAGTGAATCCCAGGAAGAGTGGAGATGGGAGAATGGTGGGATGAGTGGAGGAAGGAGACATTGTGGTCAGAATGTGTTATATGATAAAATAATCTATTTTCAATTAAAGAAGAATAATAATAATGACACATTCTAAGATACCGGTATTTCTGACAAGAGTCACCATCAACACCTTTATTCTTTTATGTGAAGTAGTAAAAAACATGTAAATTATTGCTACTTAATTAAGAAGAGTGGATCTAAGAAAAAGACAAACATGATATGTACTCACTTATATGTGGACCTTCTTTATGATACATAGTAGTGACCATGCTTTATCAGAGCTGTTTTTAATGATGTTGCTCAGAATGGTTTCCTCCCAGATGATGATTGAGAAGCTAATTTAAAAAAATGGTGCCAAGTACCACAGGAGTAACAGAACTGTGCTGTTTTCTGGGATTTTGTTTTTTACTTTGTTGTTGTTTGTTTGTTTGTTTGTTTGTTTTTAAATGGAGTGTTCTGGATGTCTCTACAATTTTGTTCAAATGACTGCAGAACCTGGAAAAGCTGTTGCTGCTATTGATGCATAACATATTGCCATTATTGGTCTCTCTCTCTCTCTCTCTCTCTCTCTCTCTCTCTCTGTTTCAATTAGCATATATATACTAATTGAAACTCAAATATGTGATGAATCCAAGGTGTTTCAGTGAGTGCTCACCTGTGCATGCAAATTTTATTTCATCTTTAGTAAGTAGTAAAGTTATATGCTTGCCAAAAAATAAAAATAAGTGACACACAGGAAGATAAATGTCACACAATCTTAATTTTATGTGTAACCTAGAAATGATGAACTTATGGGAACAGAGAGCAGAATTGTGGCTATTAGGCTTCAATGTGGGCATTTTAACAATGGGGAAATGATTGGTTTAAGGATATAAAACTGCAGTTGGACAAGAGGCATGGACTCTGTGAATGTCTTGAGGTCTACTGAGAGCATGATAAATATGGTTGATAACAATATGCTATATTTTAAAAGTTGTGAGATAGTATACTTTAAGTGTTCTCAAAACAAAAATGATGGATATGTGTGATATAACATGTTAATTGGTTTACTTTAGCCATTGTGAACATACTGTATTATGTACCATATTTGTGTATGACTTTATTTATGAGCTAAATAAATGAATGGAAAAAAAGAAGAGTGGATTTAGAGCAAACAGGACTTATATAAGAGTATGCAATATATAAATCTCAAAAGCAAGTTTGTAAATCACTAATACATATTGTGATCCTGTACAGAGTTTTTTTAGTGACTCTTCTTCATGTAGGAAAACTCTGTCAAATAGGGCATTGACACAATCTGATGGGATTATCATTTGCAGGATCCCTTACAGAGCTCCCTCCTCAAAGAAAATCTTTGTTTCCATAGGCAACAGGACTGCTATGCCACACTGATTCTGAAGCACTCAGATTGCCTCTTGTGCCCTGAGGTAAACAGTTGCCTGCTGTACTACATAAATACTGAAAGCACAACTCTCTTGGTAAAAGACCTGACCAGCATGAATTGAGGGGTAACTGCAGCCTGCTCCAAAAAGCTTACCTCCAACAGCTCCCAGATAAAGACTCCTAGAGAGAACACTTTATGCCCTGTGGTTTCAATAATTTCTGCCACTTAGGGATGGAAGCCTTTGTCAGATGTTTTCAGCTTTTTATATTGGTTTGACATACAATAGAATGTTATTAATGTCATCATTGCCCTTCGAGTTTCAAGGAGAACACAATTTGTAGTAAATTTGTTTATTTCTAAATCAAGGTGAATTGAAGGAATTTACTTAAGCATTGAAACCAATAGCTTGAGGAATATTCATATATTCCTGGATCTACACAGAAATTGGGATAATTAATTTAATACTAATATCCCCAGTTAGTCCTTTTTATTATTTGAAAGTCCATATGTGCCCCCTTGATATAAAATGTGCAAAATGCAGGTGATAAAAGAAATTTTCTTTGCAATTTAGCCTATTCTATTAAGAGGTTGGCCAACCTAGGAATTGTTTTTCTGATAATGTACTTTAGTATTTTACTTTATTTTTGTTTTTTATTTCTTAAAATGTTCACATATTGACACTGTATTTACCTCATATTTCTGTCTCCTATCTCTAATTCCTCCTGTATACCTGACTCCTCAAATTCATGATTTCTTATGTTTTAGCAATTATTGTTACATATACGTGTATATGTACATATAAACTTATAAAATAATATACTGAGTTCATTTAATGTTGTTTCTATATGTGTGTTTATGTTTTTATATTTTTTATATATTTAAATTACAAACAAGATTGAATTATATGATGATCCCAGTTCCCTTCACCCTCCCTTCCTCCTTTACCACCCCCCCACCTAAAATCCTACCTATCATATGTCCTTTCTTCTAATCTACACCTGACACAAAATTTCTGCTTCCTCATGACCTCTGCATCCTTCCTTTTCTTCCCTTCTCACTCTTGTAGCTTCCTCCCCGCTCTTCTCATGTTCTCAATTTTCTCAGGGGATGGTGACCCTTTCCCCTTCTCCAGGGGACAAAGATTGTCTCTTTTAGGTTCTTCCTTGTTTACTAGTTTCTCTGGTAGTGTGGATTGTAGGATGGTAATCCCTTACTATATGTCTAAAATTCACATATGAGTGAGGACATATCATATTTGTCTTTTTGTGATTGGGTTACCTCGCTCAGAATGGTTACTTCGAGTTCCATCCATTTTCCTGCAAATTTCAAGATTCCATTTTTTTTTCTTCTGAGTAGTACTCCATTGTGTAAATGTACCACATTTTCTCTATCCATTCTTCGGTTGAGTGGCATCTAGGCTGCTTCAGTTTCTGGCTATTACAAATAATGCTGCTATGAACATGGTTGAACAGATGTCCTTGTTGTATGAATGTGCTTCTTTTGGGTATATGCCTAGGAGTGGAATTGCTGTATGTTGTGGTAGACTCATCCCCATTTTCTCTGATGTGTTCTTGAATTCAATTTGCCAGTATTTTATTGAGAATTTTTGCATCAATGTTCATGAGGGATATTGGTCTGTAGTTCTCTTTCTTAGTAATCTGTTTGTGTGGCTTGGGTATCAAGGTTATTGAAGCCTCATAAAAAGAGTTTGGTAATGACCCTTCTGCTTCTATTGTGTGGAATATGTTATGGAGAATTGGTACTAGCTGTACTTTGAATTTCTGGTACAATTTTGCACTGAAGCCATCTGGCCCTGGGCTTTTATTGGTTGGGAGATTTCTAATGACTGCTTCAATTTCTTCAGAGGTTATAGGTCTATTTAAGTTGCTTATCTGTTCTTGATTTAATTTTGGTAAGTGAAATCTGTCCAGAATGTTGTCCATTTCCCTTCGATTTTCAAATTTTGAGGAATATAGGTTTTTCAAAGTCTGACCTTATGATTCTTTGGATTTCCTCTGTGTCTGTTGTTATGTATGCCTTTTCATTCTTTGTTTTATTAATTTGCATGTTCACTCTGTTGTTTGGTAAGTTTGGATAAGGGTTTGTCTATCTTGTTGATTTTCTCGAAGAAATAACTTTTTGTTATATTGATTCTTTGTATTGTTCTCCTAGTTTCCATTTTATTGATTTCAGCCCTCAATTTGATTATTTCCTGGTGTCTGCTTCTCTGGGGTGTATTTGCTTCTTTGCTTTCTAAAGCTTTCAGTTGTGCTGTTAATTCTCTAGTGTGATTATTTTCCTGTTTCTTCATGTAGTCATTTAGCGCTATGAACTTTCCTCTTAGTACTGCTTTCAAAGAATCCCATAGGTTTGGATATTTTGTGTCTGCATTCTCATTGAATTCTAGGAAATCTTTAGTTTCTTTTTTATTTCTTCCTGGACCCATGAATTGTGCAATTGGGTGTTACTTAATTTCCATGAGTTTGTATGTTTTCTGTAGTTCATGTTGTTGTTGAATTCTAATTTTAAAGCATGGTGGTCTGATAAGACACAGGGGTTATTTCAATTTTTTTGTACCTGCTGAGGTTTGCTATGTTGCCAAGTATGTGGTCGATTTTAGAGAAGGTTCCATGTGGCACTGAGAAGAAGGTAAATTGTTTTGTATTTGGGTGGAATGTTCTATAGATACATGTTAAGTCCAATTATGCCATAACTTTTATTAGTTCTTTTGTTTCTTTGTTAAGTTTCTGTCTGGTGTTCCTGTCCCATGGTGAGAGTGGGATGTCAAAATCTCCCACTATAAATGTGTGCAGTTTTATGTGTGATTTGAGTTTTAGTAATGTTTCTTTTACAAATGTGGATGCCTTTGTATTTGGGGCATAAAAGTTCAGAATGGAGACTTTATCCTGATGGATTTCTCCTGTGATGATTAGGAAATGACCATCTTCATCTCTTTTGACTGATTTTAGGTTAAATTCCAATTTGTTGGATATTAGGATTGTTACCCCTGCTTGTTCTTGGGTCCAATTCATTGGAAGATCTTTCCCCAACCTGTAATTCTTAGGTGCCATCTGTCTTTTAAGTTGAGGTGAGTTTCTTGTATGTAGCAGAAGGAAGGATTCTGTCTTCTTATCCATTCTGCTAATCCGTGTCTTTTTATAGGGGAGTTAAGACCATTAATGTTGGATGTTAATGACCATTGATTATTGTTCATTCTTGTTTTGTTTTTTATTTGGTAATGGTGGCAAGATTATGTGTGGGATTCTGTCCCTTTTTCCTTTTGGCTGTTGCTAAGTTGGGATTATCTATTGCCTATGTTTTTCTGGTTGTAGTTAACTTCCTTGGGTTGCAATTTTCCTTCCAGTACTTTCTGTATGGCTGGATTGGTGGATATGTATTGTTTGAATCTGGTTTTGTCATGGAATATCTTGTTTTCTCCATCTATAATGATTGAAAGCTTTGCTGGGTATAGTAGCCTGGGTTGGCATCCATGGTCTCTTAGCATAGCTAGAATATCCATCCAGGACCTTCTGGCTTTCAGATTTTCCATGGAAAATTCTGGTGTGATTCTGATAGGTTTGCCTTTATAGGTTACTTTGCCTTTTTCTTTTACTGCTCTCAATATTTTCTCTTTGTTGTGTATGTTTGGTGTTTTGATTATTATGTGGCAAGGAGACCTTTTTCTTTTGGTTCAGTCTATTTGGTTCTGTAGACTTCTTGTATTTTCATTGGCATGTCTTTCTTTAGGTTGGGAAAGTTTTCTTCTATGATTTTGTTGAATATGTTTTCTGTACATTTGAGTTGGATTTCTTCTCCTTCTTCTATACCTATTATTTTTAGGTTTATTCTTTTCATGGTATCCTATATTTCCTGGATATTTTGTGATAGGGATTTATTTGACTTAAGATTTTCTTTGGTTGATGAATCTATTTCCGCTAATATGTCTTCAACTCCCGAGATTCTTGCTTCCATCTCTTGTATTCTGTTTGTTATGCTAACATCTGTAGTTCCTGATCATTTACCCAGCTTTTCTATTTCCAACATTCCCTTGGATTGTGCTTTCTTTATTGTCTCTATTTCAGTTTTTTGGTCTTGAACTGTTTCCTTGAGAGACTTATTGATATCTTGTAATTTTTGGTTTGTTTTTTCTTCCATTTCTTTAAGGGATTTTCTCATGTCCACTTTGAGGTCTTCTATCATTTTCATGAAGATGCTTTTATGGTCATTCTCTTCTGGTTCATCTGCACCGTGAAGTTCAGGTCTTGCTGTTATATGGTTCCTAGTCTCCGGTGGTGTCATATTGGTTTTTCTGTTGTTGGATGTGCTTTTACCTTGTCCTCTTCTTATCCTTTCTTCTGGTGTGTGTATCAAGAGTTTTTGTTTTTTGCTCTCCTGGTGGGCATGGGACCAAGGTTCTCTTATGGTAGATGCAAACTGATCCAACACTCTGATGTCCGTCCTCTTCTCGTGGATGGAGGTGTCACTGTTACATGGGCTTCCGCAGTGTTCTGGTGTGCCAGGTCCCGCCGGGCAGGCAGTTGGAGGCAGAGCTGTCACCGGGCCCCCGGTGTGTCTGATCCCGCCCGGAACTTGGTCCAGAATGCAGGTTTGTGTCAGATAACTCTGAGCAGCAACGATTAACAGATGTGTGTTTATGTTTAACTATAGGATTGGATAACCTATCAGGGTACTGATTGCTTGTGCAGATTCTATCTTAATCATAATTAATAGCTGTAGACCTTTCAACTTGGCATAGGGACTTGTGAGATTTCCCCAATCTATACTGGCATGTCAATTGGTCATTTTCCAGCTCTTGGTTAAGCATCTATATAGTGGATAGCTCATAGATGCACCTTCCCTGTTATATATAAAAGACACAATCTCACAACAAATTCCTAGGTCCCCTGTCTCTTATAATCTTGTTTCCAACTCTTCTATGATGTCCCCTGATCATTCACTATAAGGGGTGTGCTATAGATATATCAGTTGGTGTTGGGGGCAGTCCATGATCAGTTGTTCTAAGCATTTTGACAATATTTGTCTTTATGTAATGGCTACCATCCGATGGGGGAAGTGCTTCTGTGTATGTGTTTGTCTTATTGGTTTGATAAATAAAGTACTGTTTGGCCAATAATGCATCAAGTTAGGTGGGACTAGGAGTCAAGGAGGAATCTGGGAAATAGAGATCCAGGCAGGAAGTAACATAGCAGGCAGACTATGTTAAGCATATATATATATCATATATAAGCAAGGACAAGAAGGAAGTTGTTTCCTCTCTCTCTTCCTCCTGGTCTCTGCTCTGGAGTTGCCATGTGATCCACCGGCAAGAGAGGGCACCAGTGGAAGATATCCTCAATAAGATAAGTCTTATAAAATATATAGATTTATGATAATTAAGACTGAGCTAGCAGTTAGAAATCCTAGTCATTGGCCAAGCAACCTTTGTACCTAATATAAGTCTCTCTGTGTTACTTGGGACCTTAAGGTAGTGGCAGGCAGAACTTGGGTAGCTTAGCAGAAAACACCCATATGGCAGCAGGACTCAGGTGGCTTGGCAGAAAGATTTATTTTTACAACCATCTTTTACAAGATGATTTTTTTGGTAATATGAAGAGAGAGCTACACTTGATTCAGGCAGGGACTTCTTCCTACTGAGTGTCTGTTAAGTCCAATTAGGCAGCTGTTAATTACTCTTATTTTCATCATATCAAACTATGCTAATGAGAAAGCAGAAATGGACCTGATTCTTGAGTTTTGTAGTTGTATGACTTCTTGTCACATGTAGTCTGGTGTCTTTATAGTTCAAACTCTGTGGCTTATTAACAAGCTCAGAGCAGTAAAGGGTCTCTTTACTATATTCTGTTGGTGATTTTTTTCTAGGACAACAAGAATATAGCATCTGTTATCCTTTTAAATTTTCTTCTCCCAGCACAATCTACCCCTTCAAATAGCACATGAAATGCAAGTTATGAGAAGCATTTTTGAGACACAAAAAAAGAATTAATCCACAAGGGTACATTGTGGGGAGACATGCATGACTCCATACATCTATTAATAACATAACTTATACATCTAATGTTTAAATGGTGTGGTGTCTAGTATTCCATTAATATATAGAAAACAAAAATAGTGAATTGATGTTGAGCAATATTATTATCTTACCTTTGCACTATTGTTTGTGAAACACATTATACTAGTTTCTCCTGTTGCATAAATCAGTGAGAAGTCATATCTAATGGTACATAAAATAAATACAGGATAGGGAATTTTGCATGATTTTAAGCTCTCAGTTAAGGTAATGTTTAGGTTGTATGAATTTTATTTTAGTTAATTTTTTGTTTTACCTTTGCCTCTTCAATGTTTCATGATGAAGGGGAAAGCTTTAGGACACAGATAAAATGGTCTCAAATTATAATCATTTAGTCAAACACAACTCAGATAAAACACATTCAAATATTAGAGGACTAATACATATAGATAATTGATTCATTGACAAAATTTAGATCAAATTGTCATGGTATAAAAAGAAAAAAGATAATGGAAAGATGATTGCCAGCAGGAAAGGCAAAAATACTAATTACCAACATTTGTAAAATGCTTTCAACTTAATGACTTTTTCTCTCAATTATCTCATTTGATTTTCATACAATTCATATAACTGGGAGGTGTTGCACCAACTTTCAGGTGACTCTGCGTCCCATGATCTTTTGATTCCAAAACTAATTGGCAAAATATCCTGCGGCTTGGTAGGATCTCTTGTGCAGTTTATAACAGTAGCTAAATGACCACCTGGTTAGACTCAGTTTTTAATAGTTCCACAAACTCTATTGGAACAATAGATTTCTTCAGTTATCTCTCTAATTTTATCAATGAGGGTGGTGACCTATCAGACCAAACCCATCCTACATAATGAAAAGTGACATTCAATGATTGAATGTTGTTAGGTAGTGCTGTAGTGCTATCTTATTTTCCCTTAATATGAAAACAAACAAACAATAAAAATGTGTCTACCCTTAAGCTGATTGTAAATCATGCAACAATTACTTTACCCTTTTACACAAAGAAGAGAACACAAGGTTACAACAATTAATAAAGGTCATGTATGAAATCACTACAGAACTAGCTTGCTAGATGAAGTCATGGTTGTTGATGTTATTATTAGATTGTGTATCACCTAAAATACTTGTCAGAAGAATTCAAATTTAGTTTGTAGGTGTGAGAAGAATATGATATTGTTATTTAAAGGTACTGATTTCTTCTATAAACATTTAGGTCATTTTCCCCAATTGACAAAAATAGTTTACTTTTGGTTTCATGAATGTCTAAATTATGGAACTGATGTCACTGTAGATATTAGGACTTTCTTCTCAAATAGAAAAAATTCCTTCAGTTTATTTAGTAGCCTCCTACTTTCTTGTTGTTGGTAAGTTAATTTTATAATATATATATATATATATAATATATATATATATATATTGATGTCCCTTAAATTATCAGGTCCCTTTAAAGAAGCACATTGAAGGCAATACAATTTACAGGGCAAATCATAGACTTCAGAGGGAATACCACAGGGTTTTGACCCTTAATTTAATAGATGACAATTGACAGTTA